>NC_071534.1:11374924-11677954 GCF_026979565.1 Vidua chalybeata | reverse complement strand
AAGGCTGAACTGTCACAGTCATTTAATTCACTGCATAATCAATGTTTACCCAAGCATCTCTTAATTTTTGTTGTCTGTAAACTGTTTGCCACATCCTTTTTTGATGAAGTGGTCAGCATTGAACAGTGGTTCAGAGGAAGCTCTCATTGATTTTTATGATGCTGTTCATTTTCAGTACTGTTTTTAACATCACTCTGTTTGCATCCTAACATTTGTTCTTTTGATCAATGCCATGTATTGAGCAGAGACTGTTATTGACTTGTTCACAGAAGTATCCAAGTCCTTTATTCCCCTCTGCAATTGCAGATAATTTAGAGTCCTGTAAGGTGCATTAGTAGGTCAGATTATTCTTCCCAATGTCTATCACTAGCTTTTCTTTTTGAACTCTGCAAGGCAGGCAGGCAGTGGTGTTGCAATGAGGCTTCCCCCCAAGATGCACAGCTTAAAATTTGGTCTGGGACTCTGCAAGCACACTGCACCAGCCACTGTCCAGCATAGACATGGAAAGTCTTCCCCACAGAGACCTGTCCTCTTTATCATCAGTGTGACCTGCCTGCCCCCCCCCGCTTGCTCTCACAATTTCATTCCAGCTGTGGGTTATCAGAGGAGAAAATACTAAGGAGAAGGTGACGTGTCCTTAGTTTTCTCAAAGAATTGTGCCTCAGAAGCCTAGCTTCTTGCAGATGATAGTGTATGAAGAAATTATTACATGAAGTAATATTAGTATTACCCTAAAAATCATCAGCTACATAGCTGGTGAGCACTGTGATTTAGGATGAGAACTGGCAAGATGACTGTCTTAATTTAAGTTGCTAATATCAGTCCGATAAAATTGTCTGTGGCCTTTGCTTAAATATTCTATTTTTAAGGGAACTGAAGGCTTCCTGAAAACTAACCTCATGGCTGGTGTCAAAATGCTCAATGTTTTGGGATTTTGTTATTCTTTAATATGCTTTAATGCTTTTAATTGGTGTTCCTCTCTGCAAACTATCCTGTGAGTTGAGCACACCATGCTGGGGAGCTGAGCACACTGAACAGTCAACACAGGCTATCTGGTACAGGCAAATACAAAGAGCAAATAACACAGGGGGAAAGAAAGCAAAAAGTATGGTAACATGGAGATTTTAATTTTTTTTTCCAAAATGAAGAGAAAGTTTAATAATAGTGTGGTCAGCTTGGAAGGCTATTTAATGAATGAATTATCTAGATTTCATGGATGAATATTTTCTACCTTTAGTAGGCAACTGTTAGGAGATCAGTTTACCCACTTGGGCTTTTGCAGTGTAACATTTTCCTGTTTGTAAAACAAATAACAAGGATTAAACTAGGTTCTTTTTTTTTCTGGCAGATTAAGCACTGGCCTTCTGTCAGGTTCCCTGCTTAATACTTCTTGCCAGTATACTTGCTCATAAAAGAAATTTGTCAGCTACTAAAGCATTGAACTAGAAATTATTCTTTGCATACATTTATAAATCAATAGTAACACAAATTATATATGCAATTTAACTTTCAATTACTTCCTGGAGGAGTATTGTCCAGGAGAGAGCCTGCTCATCATAAGTTGCTCAGTCATGGCCTATAAGGATGATTAAAAGCAAGTGTCACAAGGAGACTCTTCCTCCTGATTACACATCCTTCTGTTACTCTTGCAAAATGACGTAAATACCGAAAAACTGTTACCACTGAATAATCTAATAATAATTGGCAACCCATTTAAAAAAATAAAACCTCCCCCTTGCCCAGTCTTACAAGCTGTTGGCACTAAATTGTCAGCCAGGCCTCTAGAAATATGAAGTTTTTTTTGTTTTATTTTACTTTCCCAAGGATGGATCAATATTCAAAAATGAGAAAGGATCAAATTAACTTCTCTATTACTCCTGTGCAAACTCCACTCTTCTGACTAATTTATTGACAGCACCATGGTTAATCCAGGGCATACAGTCAGAATTGTTGAGCTGTACCTTAGCAGAGTTTAAAAAATAAGCTTGTTAATGAAGCATGAAAAGTAGCAGCATCCTGCTCAGCCTCTCTGCTGTGTTGGGAGTAAATGCACAAGAGTTCTTTATTTTGCATATGGTTTTCTCTATCTAATGGAATTTAACTGTAGAAATGTGAAGCTGATAGATTAAATGGTACCTTTCCTGTAAGGTGACACTTTACTCTCTGGTTTCTCTTCTCTCATCTGGCCCCAGGAATTTCCCTTAGAATTGTAGAACAGCTATACCACTCTCAAGGGCATCAGGGATGATGGTTGTTTTTGTCCAGGTCTTAAGACTTTTCTTCACAGTGTGAGCTGTAAATTAGACAAAGAGAAAACTCAAGGTAGGGCAAAAGGCTTCAGCATCTGACAGTCACTCTCCGAGGCACAATCCAAGGATGGTGATGTACACTACAGAGCTGTTCAGGCTGATGGGAAAGAAGTGATGTGTCAGTGTAACCTCCCATAAACTATGAGGACTGAGAAATCATGAAGATTAAGCCTCATTTCTGAAAAAAAAAACCCACAACATTGTTTTGTAAATTGAAGTGTAACCAAGATAACTGAAATGCCAGGTGTGGGCCAGGTAGAGACCAGGATGAAGCACAAAAGTTATTTGGGAAATGCTGGAGTCAAAGTAGCTGAAGAAGAGTCACCTTGGGGGAAAAATCCACAGGATGACTCAAATCATATTGATTTATGTAGTGCCTGACCCTTTGGCAATATCTGCTTTATGCATACCCCAAGCATGAACAGGCATATGAGATGCAGTGAAAATGTATTGGGAAAAGTCTTCAGGTACAGCTGGATGGAGATCTGGTTAGGCATGGAATGTCTGGAAAGCAGCAGACCTTTGGTACTGTTACAGAAGCTGGAAGTATCTTCTGGTTCTTGGTACTGTGGTTTGCCTTTTGTATTCAGCTTTTGGATCAACTTGAGATTTTAAACAGCTTTTCCTGGAAATGCATTCTGAGACTGAGGAGCTCTGTGAGTTCTTTGAAAATAATAAGTACTTATTGTGACTTAGGAATAGGAGACAGAATTAGGCAAAGGAGTTTGGGTCTTTTTTCCCTTGTAGTTGCTTGCCTATTTTTTCACAGCATTTATAGGAACGTTGATATTTTGTCACTCTTGTTCTTCCCTTTTTCTACAAGTTTCTTGGCAGTCAAAACAGTATTTTACACAAGATGGTACCAAAATCCAAAAATATATGTCCATTTGTTTTGGGAGCTGGTTTCTTTCTGAAAGACGATTAAAAGCTAAAATCATAGAGAGTAGCTATCAAATGAAAGAGAATAAACAGAATATAACTTTATTTATAATTTGTGGTCATTGAATGCAAACAAGTCCTGCTATTATAATCACTTACTTTGCGATACTAGGTAGTGATCAAAGTTCTACTCTTTCTCGCTATACTCTGCCCTTGATACTCTGTACTGGAGAAAGCATTATTGTACCCAACTTTTGGCAAATTTCTGCTGTCGCCATCCCTTCAGAACTTAGTAAATGATAAATAATCTTCATTTTGCCAAAAGATAACTGTTCAGCTGTTGCGTTCTCCCATGCGAGTGATGGGAGCGGTTGCGTCTTTCCATCGGACCGCGCCATGTGACCAATAAACCGTTCCTGCCAAGCATGGAGTAAATGGACAAATTCCTTACCTCTTTACCGGATCCCTAGTGCACAGTAACAGAGGCTGGCCAGCCCACATGCCCGAGACACGGAGCCGTGTCTGGGAACCAGCGGCAGAAAACCCCGGCAGCACGTGGAAGCCACGCCACAGCCGGACTCCCAAGAGCCACGTGCAGCCGGGGAGAACAAAAGCTAACGCCGCATTCAGCAACAATCAAGACATTTCTTTTGTGGCCAATCCTCTCTGGCCTTGCCTGATTTTCTCCTGCAAGATTCAGCTATATCTTTTATGAGTTTAAAATCTCAGGTCTTGTGAGGTTCTATCTCTTGAGGTCTCTCAGGCAATCACTGCAATTATATTACTTTCTGTCCAGCCAGCCTTTGCTCTATGAATGAATCACTCATGAGCAGAATGCTATTGTATCATGTCAGCTTGAGAGTTTAAGAAGATTAAGACTAATTTTCATTGCATGGTATCCACAGTGGGCAAAGGAATGTGCTGGAAATAAAAGTGTTAGCATTAATGAATTATGGGGAAATAAAAAGTAGGATGCTTGTGTTTGACCTGTTGCAAAATACGGATGGAGAGAAAATAGAAGTGGAAACAAAAACCATCTAGTGAACAGGTGATCAACACAATACATCCTGCTTGGTGAAATAGAGACATCTCAGACAAAGGATTCAGTTCATGATATACTAGGTAGGGACAACCCACATATTCCTGTGAACCAGGATGTAGATCTACAACAGAGTGACCTTTTCTCATCAAGAAATAGTAGCTCTGGGGGGGATGCCAGCAGGAACTCCACTGTCAAATGCTGCCTCTTAAATGCATTGATGCACTGAACATCTCAGTGTGCTCTTTTCTCCATCAGAATTGATGGTGAATTAGGCTGTGGCTTTCCTGAACAATCAGAGTTAGAGCCATCCTGTACTACTGCTGTAATATGACCAGGATTGATTTTTCTTTCTATCCAGCTGCTTTAGTTTAGCTCTATTTTCTTCTTCCTCCTATTAAATACACAGGATGAATCTATGCCAGATACTATAGTTAATTGCATTAACTTCTTAACTAAACATGGTAGACTACAGCATGCAGTCTAAATTTTATGCCCATTTATTAACACTTTACAAATTTTGCATGAAGAAATGTACATAAACTCCAAATATTAAGTGTAAATTGAAACTACTGAGGTATAACAGTATGTGGTAGAGAAAAATGCTTTCGCCTTCTTTTTCAAGCAAAGAAGTGATATATATAATTGCATGCTTTTGTAGCAAGATATGTTTTGATAGTAATGAGGTTTTTTGGCAGCTAAATAAAGTGATAAATAGACTGAATTTTCCAGGTTAGAATAAATGTCCAGATTTGTCCAGACTTCTGTATCTCTGCACTTCACTGCACTTGTTACCAGCCCCTTTCTGTTCCCCCAGCTATTTCAATCCTGTTGACTACTGACTGGAGGTGTTTATATGCCGGGATAGATGTACTACACAGTTTCTGAGAGTTTCTTTATTGCATGCTGAGTATGTCTGATGTTTCAGGTTTGCTAAGTATGCACAGATCAAAGGTGAACTTAGTGCTGAACTTACTACCATGTATGATTTATCTGAGGAATATCTGTCTTTTCAGAAGTCTTATAGCTTATGCTGTTGGATGTCTGAAAAAAATTCAAGTATCACAAAACACCAGTAAAGTTATATCCTTGTGTTTTGTTTGATTTGAGATGGAGCATAGGATTTAATGTCTTCTGAGGGATAGTAGATGATAATGCCTTTGGTTCTTCAGGATCTGTTTGTCATCTGGTTCTGGTGCAAATCAATCTGTTATCCATTCCTGACATTACAGCTTCACAGGATTTTTTTCATATCTATATTATACAAGAAATCACTTACTCAACAGTGAACTGATTTGCAATTTATTCTCTGTCTTCTGCCAATGAGAATGTAATGGGCTATCCATGCTTATTTTTCATGGAAACATGGGATAGTTTGGATTGGGGACCTTAAAGATCATTTAGCTTCAGTTTTTAATAAAATAATTAAAGTTTGGACAAGATTTTCTAGTCTAATGTTTGGGGATTTTTGTTTTTCATTATGTAAACATCAGTATCAAGATTTGCAACAGAAAATTTCACAGCATTTATACAGCAGTTGAATTAAAACTCCTATTTTTGCATAGAGTTAAAAAAATCTTCATAGATATGCTGTGTTTACAGGACAGCTGTCAGAACAAGGGAATCAGTAATATTGTCTAATGTAAAGGCCTTTTATATGCCTTTTTTTTTTCCATAGTTAGAAGTGGCCAACATTGACTCTAAAGTTGAAACAGTGGGCTTTTCTTTAAGAGAACATGGTGAGGTTTATTGTTGCATCCCAGAGTTTGGGTTTAGATTAGGGTTTTTAATTTATGTTAAAATAAGTCAAGTGCTGTAATCCCGCGTTTCCCCTGTGTTGTCCCCCCCCGCGGTTTCTGCCCCCACGCTGCCCGCTGCCGGACCTTACCCCTCTGCCGCTCCTGTAACCACCCTGCTGTCCGGCCCCGGGAAACCCCGTGCTGGCCGCCCCGAGCCGCACGATCCCGCTCAGCCCGCTCTGGCTCGGTGCCCGCCCCTGCGGGGTTCTCTGGTTGGTCGCTGTTGCTGGCGTCACCGCCACGGCAGCCGCCCCTATTGGCCGGCAGGCCGTGGATCCTCTCGCCCTGCCCCTCTATAAAGCCCTATCCCGCCGGCACGCAGACGCCATTTTCTCCCATGCGAGTGCCGGGAGCGGTCGCGTCTTTCCATCGAACTGCGCCGCGTGACCAATAAACCGTTCCTGCCAAGCACGGAGTAAATGGACAAATTCCTTACCTCTTTGCCAGGTCCCTAGCGCACGGCAACAGAAGCTGGCCAGCCCACGCGCCCGAGACACGGGGCCGTGTCCGGGAACCCGCGGCAGCAAACCCCGGCAGCACGTGGAAGCTACGCCACAGCCGGGCTCCCAAGAGGCACGTGCAGCCGGGGAGAGCAAAAACCCACACCGCAGTTTATTGCTGTTTTTTTTTCAGTCTCCTGGGGTGGAGTGGAGAGGTTTTTTTGTTTTTTCAAATTGAACTTAGTTATCCAGAGTTTTATTAATTTGCTCACATAAAATGGTACTTGGAAATCATTAATATATTTTCTTGTAAGACTCAAAAGCAAGTTTACTTTCCTATGGCAACTGCTGGCTTCCTTGCTTTGAAGTGCTGTTACTGATACTTGAACTGTATATGATCGATACTGTGACATTTCTATGGGTCTGGTTCTGGATCATTAAAGCTGGGAAAGCTTTGTTGTTAGTTGCAGTGAGCATCAAAAGATCCACGCTGGATCATGCTTTTAGTATTAATCTTCACCATAACAAGGCTACAGCATAAGATCAAAAAGTATTTTTTCATTTTTGATAATCTTTATAGTACTCAACTTCTTAGCTTGTTTCCACCTCCCACAGTGTTTAAAGCCTTCATGATTTCTGCTAATCTGGATTTGTAAAATAATTATTAAAAGCCTTTGATATTTATAAGATATCTGAAACATTTCTACTAATTAATTATTGATTCCCCAAGTGATTAAATCTTACCAATTTTTAATAAATATTTAAAAATTCTATGAAATAAAGAGGATTGACTTGGTTAGTTTTTTGTTTGGGTTTTTTTGCAGGTGTTTTTTTGTTTGTTTGTGAATTTTACCTTCATGGTTTTGTAAACTGAAGTAAGAAGACTTTTGATACTATTCAAGACATTTTTATCTATATGTATTTTAATGTGTACTATATATATTTATCTTGGTGTTGATAGCTTGTCCTTGAAATTAGGCAAATCTGTTATTCTATATCCAAAAGAATCACAGAATGGCAGAAGTTGGAAGGGATCTACAAGGGTCCTTGAGTCCAGCTCCTGACTCTGCACAGGACCATCCCCAAGAGTCAACCACATGTCCAAGGGTATTGCCCAAATGCTTCTTGAACTCTGTCAGGCTTGGTGCTGTGACCAGCAACATCCCTGGGGAGGCTGTTCCAGTGCCCAACCACCCTCTGATGGAAGAACCTTTTCCTAATATCCCACTTAAACCTCCCCTGACACAATTTCAGGCCATTCCCTTGGGTCCTGTCACTGGGCACCACAGGGAAGAGATCAGTGTCTGCCTCTCCTTGTCCTTTCACAAGGGAGTTGTAAAATGAGGCCTCCCCTCAGTCTCCTCTTCTCCAGGCTGAGAAGACCAAGTGACCTCAGCCTCTCCGTATATGCTCCTCATCGAGCCAGTCTGCACATGTCAGTAATTTCACACACTCAAAATCCTAAACTATAGGGTGCATGGTCTTGGATAGATTATGAAGACTGATTAGTATCTTTATACCATTTGTTGGGAGACTTGGGACTTAAGAACTTCAGAAAGCAAATTTTAAAATTACGAGTTTAGTCGGAGCCCAAATCTAGAGCTGGTGGGAAATAATAAATACATCTAATCTGTTTATTCCATGGAGCTTTAGTGCTGAAGTCAGACCGTTCTTCAGCAAAAGACATGATTCTGTTTAAATTTCAGAAAGTACAATCTTACCAAGAAAGTAATCCACGAACTTTTTTCAGCACTTTCTGAACAGACCAATAAGAGCTAATGAATCAGTTTTCAAAGCCTGACTGCTGTGGGAGGTTATGTAGTGACAGCGTGCTATTGATTTCTTCTCAGATTATTTCCCAACACCTGAATAAAAAGGATGTGGACAATATGGCTTTTTGATCTCATATTTTTAAATAATGCTGAGTTAACTTAGCTTGTGAGAAAATAAGTTATAGCAGGTGACTGCTGAGAGTTCTCTTTCCACCCAGTTTGGGTCAGTTTGGGATCTTTTACCAGTCACAAAGAGGATCTGCAGCAGTTGCTTGTTGGTGTTTCAACAAGAGAGTGAGCTAGATAGCTAAGATTAATTGGCTAGGAGGCTGAATATTAATATACTCACCACATCCAATGAAGAGAGTTTGCTAATCCAGCACTTGCCTCTCAAGTGAGGGAGGTGTAGGCCCTTTTGTATAGCCTAATTCTTCATGTTGCATTGATGTCTTTTTCTCTGCTTTTATTTTTTTCTCCCCTTGAAGATTTTACCCTTTTATCTTAGTATTTTTCTCATAAATTGCTGAGTTCCTTGCTGTCCCATCTCTGCACTTCTGAAAATTCCTTCATAAGAAGTTTTTTCTTGCTCACTTCTAAGTCACTTTTTGAATTCAAAGGTTTGAGAGTTTGAATTTGTAGGTGCACTTTCATTTGCACTTTCAAAGCTTCTTGACAAAATCAAATATGTCAACCAGGAAGGATTTTTTGGCCAAAATATGAAATATTTTGCCCCTTCAATCCTGCCATATGGGGCATATGGGGCCACCTAAACATTGTCTAGGCTGTTATCATTGTGAGCTGAATAGTCTGGCATGTTGTTTTGACTTTTGGAAAGTAATATACAGACATATTTTAAACTTGGATTAAAAAGTCCTCTTTATTTCAGACAGTTAAGGCATTTTTCAGTGTAACTTTCTTTCATACCACCATCAAACACAATCCTGTATTTTCATGGCATCTATTCACAAAACTACTGTTTGTTCCCTTCTGCATGGTCCTTGACAGGCTAGGCAAGATGCTGCTTTTAGCATTGTGGCATTCTAATGTTATTTGTCATTCTCTTTAAAAATCAAAACTATCCTTTCCTTGAGAGAGAACTTAAATTTATGCAATTCAGCTCAAAAAGTATTTCTAAATCATGTAATCTTACCTCCTCAGTATGACAGGATATCAGATTTTACGTTTAGCTAACATCAAACCCAAATACTTTCTAAGTCTTGAAGTCCTTCACGGCTTGTGGTAGGATCTTATCTGTAATCCAACTCAGTAGGTCACTTTTGTTTGAGGTCTTTTCATACGCACAATAAAAACAGGAGAAACACAGCTGAAGAGCTTTACATGCTTTCATGTGAGTATATTTCCTCCTGAATCCTCGGGCCACTCACTATCTCAGTAAATATACTCCTCTTTTAATTTTGTTATCTGAAGTGACTTTAGCTCACTAACTTTATTTCATCTTAACAACAGTATTCTTGTCAGATCTAAGCCTTGGCCACATAGCTGTGCACTATCAGTTGAAGCTCTGTGCAGAGACTCGCAGTATCAGAGGAACTGACAAGGTAGAGAATCTGAGTAGTGTTGGATTTTGCAGAGACATGATGATACTCCATGTAAACTCAGTATTTTTTTTTGTTAGATTTTGTAATGTTGTTGCTACCTCTTTTAGAAGATGTTTTGGTGAGTGATGAGAAAGTTGTGTATAAGATTGTTGAAACCCTTCTGAGTAAATAGACTTGTATACTAAGCACATAAGCATCTGAATTTTGGACACAGGTCTCCAGTATTTCTCTATATTGTAACAAACATTGTAGCCCTGTGATAATTTATTCAATGATTCATGTTATTTTATAACAATAACATTCTAACTATTTACTGCTGTCTTGTGAAGTTACAGCGTGATTAACGTTTTTTTCTGGGATGGTAATGAATACATTTGCTGTATAATTATTTGTTTATATTCTCTTTTGATCCATATTTTCCATAAAGACATATCCATAATTAATGTCACAGGTCTCTATTTATTTCCAGAGATAAAAAAAATGTTAATTCCCATAGCTTATTTGGACCTGCAGGGGAATAGCAATTTTTTGGCCTAAATAAGCTATTCATCATTCCCCTTTGGCATTATTAATTTTGTTTTTTCAGAGCAACTGCTTGAATGTGTACCAAATGAACATATTTAGCGCTAAAATTAACTACATTCAGATAACTCATCTTTTTAAAAAAACCCTGAGAAACACATGCACATAGATCTTTGCAAGTCTGAATGTAAGCAAAAACAAGGGAAATACAATCACAGAGTATAATATTGTAATAAAACATCAGAACACGTAAAAATCCTCAGTCACCAAGTTATTGGCTTCGTATGGACTCATAATTAATTCATAGTCTGCTTCTAATGTGGCTGGGACAAAGGACATAAACCAAGAATGTGCGGTTTTGTTGTTTTCCCCTCTGTGACTTCTTTTCTGCCAGATTCCAAATGAAATGAAACCAAGGCTGGCATTACACAAAATTCAATTCAGATGAAATTTCAGATACTAAAGTCATTGAGTATACATTGCCTACATAAAAAATGAAACGTTTGCAAGCTGCCTTGACGTGGTTTGCAAAGTCTAGTGCGTAAAAAAGCAGCCCAGTGAATTGTCAAATGCTACTGAAGTAAATAAAAAGAAACCCCCTCTGGCCCTTTATTCTTTCTTTATTCTCTTACAATCACTTTGCAGATACAATACTCCAGATAAAATAGTTATAAACCAGCATGCTGAAGCAGAATGATTTCTTACATCACTAAGTCACTGTAATACAATTTGAAAAAAATAAAAGAGAAGCAATAATGTATTATTTTTGAAGTGCTTGCACTATTTCAATATTTCATACAGCAAATGAGGAACTATGACTCTTGTCTCTTCCTTGCAGATGCTAGTGGTAATCATAACAACTTAGAGGTTAAGTCTCTTCATTATGTCCAAGGTGCCCAAACTATGATACTGAGAAAGTAACACTGACTGTTTTGTATGTCTTCCTGTTTAGGCATTAGTAGTGCCTTCTAACTGGCATCAGAGACCATGTTCAAAGCATATAAAGGGCAACTTACAGAGCAAGACAACTGTCAGTTCATTTCAATTTGCTATATTTCAGCCTGAATATCTACTGAAAATAATTAGACATATATAAATCAAAGCTCTGGAGAACTACTGATATGACTGTGACTACTGCTGCTATGACTCTGCTCATCTTCTTGGAGTGAATTTCTCTGTTCTTACTCAGCTGTAGTTTATTCTCAGATCCCACAGTATGTATGTGGGGCTAGTGATTGAAATGAACATCTAGTTATCATTATGTTGCAGCCTGAACTTGACTAAAACTCACTGCAGCTGTGTAAATTCCTAAAAATTAGTTTAACTGATACTGTTATGAGATCCATTGCAGTGGCTGAGGGTAGTTACAGTAACATCCGTGCTTCTGCCTGACTTTCCTCATCTATAAGTAACCCACTAAGAATGTTAATGAGACAAATGGCTAGTGAACAGACCTTCTCTTAGAAAGTTTTCACTGGCAGAAATGACTCAGTTATAGTATCCCTACTTTCTCGAAGAAGATAATGTGTGCTAGAAATCTCTCATTGTGAATGAAATAAAATATACTATGAAAATAAAAAAAGAAGAAGACATCTTTATTTAGAGAGAAGACAAATCCAACTATTTGTGTGGATCTTTAGGGTGGTGTTATTATTGTTATGTAGAAGATGTTTGAATTATGAGAAGGTAAGATACAGAATAATACCTTGAATAGCAAAGAATACAAGAAGTGCTGTATTATAAAATCTTGGTTTATTTTCAAATGCTTGTATTTTTGTACTTGCCACTTAAAAACTAGACAAAAATAGGCTTCTCAATACAGAAGTGGTAAAAAGTCTTTAAATGGAACTTCATTAGGGAAATCTTTTAAAATAATTCATGTTCTTGCTGTTAAACCTTTTAAATTTTGATCTTGTACCTTTAAAGAGAGAATCATTTTTCTGTCTTATCTGCTCTGTATGAAATATTCTGTGTACTATGCATAAAAAAAAAAAAAAGGAATTTGCATGTCAGACCAAGAATTAGGAAAAAAATAGAAATGTAGAGACATTGAATGTCCTGAGTTGGAAGGAACCCATCAGGATCATTGAGTCCAGCTCCTGGCCCTGCACAGGACACCCCAAGTATCACACCATGTGCCTGAGAGCATTGTTCAAACACTTCTTGAAATCCAATTTTCTTGTAATCCAGTCTTAATTGATTTGACTTCAGTTGAACTAAAATCTACTGATTTTATAAGGTATATATAATAGATATATTTAACTACCATGGATCCATATCTTACTGCAAAATTCAGGACAAAAATCTTTGTGTTTGGTTCTGTAGTTGTCTTATAAATAACTAAGGAGGCTGCAGCTTTAGGTCTGAGACAGAGTGATTAGGCTGCTGAATTTACTCACAGAGGCATTGTTTAATCCTACAGGTATTGGTAGCAGCATTCTTGGATCATTGTCAGTGTTAGAGAAACTATCTTTTGTTTGTCTGCTACTTGTCTGATTTACATTAGTTCTTCTGGAAATGTTTTAGGGGGCAGGAAAAAATTGATGTGCAGACTTACCTGGCTTCTGAATTGGAAAGATTAACATTGGATAGAGGCAGAAAAATTAAAAATGCAAGAAGAGGAAGTTTACATTCACACACGGAAATACATATTGTGTGTAAACACAGAAAATCCTGGATATTGAAAAGGTTTATCAAAATCAATGAGAGTAACCAAATATTTTAACTGTAAGCATGTACATAAATCTTTGCAGGATCCAAGGTTTTGTTAATAAGTTTGGTTTCATGATGAAATTATATATGTGAACAAAATAAACTATAAGGCTTTGATGATAATCAGTCAATTTCAAAATCAGTTGAAAACAAAATAATCTATTTTTTGATGTTAAAACATAATAATTTAAACCTGGTTGGTTTATTTTTCCTCAAAAATGTAATGTTTACTGGAAAAAATAACCACTTATTTTTCCTCAGTTCATGATTCTCTCTTCACCTAAATTAGTGAAAAATATATTCTTAAGATGGAACTTTCAAATTAAGGTTATGTGTTTCTCTTTTAACATTTATTAATAATATAGTTTCAATTAGTCTTTAAATGTTTCAAACAGTGGCATAAATCTAATACTACATGCACATGTGCAAGTTTAACTGTATCATTTTTAGTAGTTCTCAGTACTGCAGTTAGGAAAGCTTGTAGGGATGGAGTTCAGTGTCAGCAAATGAAGGACCTAGGGATCAATATTTTGCCTTTATCTTCTCATAGTAGATTACTTCCCTTTACTATCCATCTGGGTGTTTAAGTTTTTGACAGAAACAGATTATAAGCAAGAAATTGGAAGCATGTTCTTCCTCTGTCTGACACATGCACGTCTTTTTAATGGCTGACTGCAGAATTTTCACCTCTGGATGTGAATATGTGCTTCAGTCAACCTGATATTTCTAATCCTCTTCTAGTAAAACTTGTCTGTGTCAATTTTGTAATCTTCTACTGGTCTGCATTTACAAAAACATCCTTGAGATAGCATCTTTTGTTAGGAATTTTCATTTTCTACTCCCAGGTTGTACTGTTGAGAACAGTTTTCTGTGACCCTATCTATTCTTTAACAATGTGCTTAAATCAAAGGGGTCTTAGTGCACATTCACTACTTCTTCCCTAAAATAATCCTCCTCTCTCTTTGCAAATTCACGTTCTGCATCTTTCATCCTGGCCTTTTCCACACATATACAGTGCCAGAAGGAAAAGACACTGTAAGAATGTGTCACACAAGCATACAGACTTGTAGGTTGGATTGAATCCATACCTGATGGATTTCAGGTATTTACTGATTAGAAAAGGGCTGTGTTGGTGGGAGAAGGGAAGCCAGAAACTGATGGCTGGCCCCTGGTTGGCATAAATCCTGAGGACACTTTCAACACTTATTTTAAGGTCACATAGACAAACCTTGCTGAGTGAATCATGTTAGTCTGAAAGACATTTCAAAGTGGGCTAGGCTGATTGTGGGCACTGCTTAACTCAGCACAGAAAGGAGGGTATAGAAACTGAAATGTCAGCTCAGCTTCAGGCTGTAGATTGCTTATATGTCTGTTAATTATGTTAACTGTTTAATGATAATTAGTTTAAATGGCAAAGCTGAGATCAATTTTTGGCAGATGTTCAGGTAAGGAGCGATAACTGGAACTGTCTCTGAGTTAATGAACCCTCTAAGGGGAAATATTAAGCTTGGTCAGACCATGATAAAAAGCAGTAGCTGAGTGATGATGAAACCATAGCTAGCCAGGCAGTCTGCACAGCAGCTTTGCTCAGCAGGGACAGAAGGAAGAATTCCTTGAAGTACAGGAGAACTCAGGGAGTATAGACCTCCTGGGAGCACAGGATGATTCTTTGGTAGCAGTCCTACACTTTGGAAGAGCAGTTGGCAAATTTGCTAAAGGCCGAAATCTGAAGGCTTGCTGTGTGCCTGCCTCTCAAGGCTATGCAAAAAAGGTGTGAACAGGCTTAGAAAGACCTTTATAAAGGGATGAAGCCTTCCCATGGGCAGGTGAGAACAAAGAGCCACAAAATAGGCAGTTGGCACTGGGAACATGTGTGGTGAAGGTCCAGAACTGCTCAGATCAGCCTTTTCCTGTGGTCTTGATGTGATCAGATATGTCCCATGTATTAGTAGCTAACCTAATCTGTGTAGAGATGGGTAAGAGCATAGTAATCCTAAGCATAGCTTCAAAAGAGAAATGAAATTAATTAGAAATTCCAAAACCTAATACATTTTTACTTCATAAGCAGTGCCCCAGTAGAATGAAAGCTGCTAGATTTTTTGTATAAAGTGCAGTAGATACTTCGTGGGACAGCCAAATGCCATATCAGTGGCAAGGGCTTCAAGTAAGATGTTACAAAACTGAGAGATTTGACAAAATGTGGCAGCTGAGGTTCACTTTGAACTACTTTAAGGTAAGTAATATAAGGAATACACCCAGGTTGACACAGTGTCAAATTTTGAATTGATGCTTACAATTAAGGAAAAATATCTTGCGGTCATTTTGGACAGTTATCCAAAATCATTGTCTTAAAATGCAGCAGCAATCAAAATGGTCAGCAAGGTATTGAGTATCATCAAGACAAAATTGAAGTTCTGTAAGGGGACAAGAACAGTTAGAAAAAGGCAAAGAGGAAAGACAGTGACCACAGGTTAGAGGGGAAATTTAGAGAAGGCTGAGAAAGAAGTTGAATTTGGAGATGTTATTCTCTAAGACCCACAGTAAAAGAATTAGAGGGCATTTAAACTAGAAAAAGTTGATTTGAACAGGTAGAAGAAAGCAATTCTTTATAGATGAGGCAGTGATCTGAAAGTTGCTACTACTGAAGGCCATAGAAGCAGAGGGTGTCATCAGTTAAAAAAAAAAAAAGGCAGATTTATAGAAAAGAGCTATTCTAATGGAAAAGAAGAGATTAGGCAAGGGCACACCCTCTAGTATCACAAATATAGTAGTTGCAGGTCCTGGGAAAGTAGAGGGGAAGCAGACATAGGAAAGTTTTCAGGCTTGCCCCTTCCTTGAAATCTCCTGTTGCCATTGTCTGAGACAGAACACTGTGCTAGGTGGACAAGTTTCCTCACCTGGAGAGGTTCTGATATGGGTGAACTTAGCTGGACTTTCTGGGATAACAATAAATACAGATGACTATTCATGAGAGGAAAATGAAGTTACATCATCAGTTTGAAGGCATTTTAGGACATGACCTGGTCCATGTGTGAATGAATGCTCCAGAATAAATCCTCAGTGCTGAAAATAAGCCTTACCAGAATGCCTTCTTTATCTGTGGTATAAAACTAAAAAACTCGTGGTATCCTAGTTTTGGGTGATGAAAGTCAACTTTATCTTGTATGCTTTCAGTATTGAAATGATGTAGCATGAGGACAATAAAGAGGGTATACAGGGGATACATCACTTATACAGAGAAAAGGTATCTAGATATGGACAAATAAAGATGAAAAGATGACAATGACAAAATACATTTTAGTGATACTGGATAGAGACCCTGTAGATACATTCGAAATGTCTGTGGTATGTCAGTAAATTTTCTAAGTTTGTTCATCTGTTTTCTGGTTTTCATTTCCTGTGATTTTTCACACTTGTACATCATAATAAGTAAAAATAATACTTCCCTTTTCTGTTGCCAATGTGAAAGGATATCTCTCCGATTCAAATAATCTGGGAAAGAGTTAAATCTAATACTTTAACTGTACAGCAAGTATTTTTCAGGTCACTTTGAGAGTAATGCTATCTTTTCAGCACTATAATAATGATACAATAAAAACAGTTTAATTGTCACAGATGAGGCAATTCAGTGTCTTTATATATATAAACTACAGCAAAATCTTCACACAAATATTTGTGTTTTGTACATTTATGGCCATCCCTCTCCGGCTGAGCATATCTTAGTAATTTCATCCATGCATGGAAATTACTGCCTTACAGCTGTATAAACACTGAAAATCAGGTTGACTAATTGACTAACCTCTTCCTGTGTTTGTTTATGTTAATAGGTTTACTCACTCATGCTCTCCTAATGTGGGCTGGAAAAGACTGACTTCATGATTTTAAGCAGTCTTGAATGCAGTTAGTTTTTCTAGAAAAGTCCTAGATAAAGTTGCAAGACCACGCCCCGGAGATTCAGAGGGCAGTTCACTCTGTGCTATTTTATTCCTGCTTTATAATGCTTCAGTGTAATGGTGAGAGATAGTTTCGATAGAATAATTTGAACAAAAGAATCCCTTTCCATACATAAAAAAAAAATTGTTAGCTTAAGTGAGACATGTCAAAATGTGCAGTTTTACAGAGAGAGAAACTTATAATACAGCAATAGAGTTGCACAGCATTTCTGTATCCTGTCAAAAAGATGAACAAGTGATTTCCATCTGCTATCTATAATGAGTTCAGTGAACTTTCTCTGTAGCTGATAATGAGATCCAGCTGATAAGAGTTGTTAGTCAAAATGATGTTGGTGACTGAGCTACGTGAGGTCGTTGAGGATAGTAGGATCAGTGGTCTTTCTCTCTTGTGAGGAGCAGGCTGAACAGTCAGAGCTCTGTGGCTGCTGGGAGGTGGTTACTGAGTCCTGGGGAAGGATCTGACTTCTGGAGATAGACCCCATGAGGCACCAGTACAGGATGAAAAGATAGATATGTATTTGGATTTAGACTGTAAATTCACCTTGCCTTTTCTGTTCCTAAGTGTGATAAAACTGTGTTGTAGTCCCATGGAAAAATCTGCTTTCTTTTTTTTTTGCTTCTCCAATTCTCTAGAGAGGAGCTGCACTGCCTATTACCAGCCTTGAAGACTTTGTTCAGTATCTGCACAGCCCAGCAGAGATAGCATGGAGATATTGCTTGCTGCTGGATGTGTCTAGGTAAAAAAAACCCAAAACTAAACAACAAGCAAAAAAAAAACCAAAAAAACCCAAAAACCCAAACAAACCAAATGAACACAACAAACCTAGTTAAAGCTGGCATTTATGGATTAGTGCTGTAATTACAAGGTTAGATCATGAGGCTTCTGAGTGGTAAAATATTAATAATCAAAATGTCAGTGTCTTCAGCATCCAGAATGTGCCATCAAATAAAGTGTAGGACAAAACTGAGTGCCAAGGATTCTGTGAGGAGCAAGTAAAACGTCCTTGTATGGTGCACCTCTGGGAACACTGGGATTTTGCTGTATAGAATGAAGGCTTAGCCAGACTGCTTGTCTACTTTTTTTCATATGGGTCTTGGACAGAAATGAGGAAAGGAAAAGCAATTTGACAGATGAATCTGCTTAACTGATCAGGGAGAAAGCCTTAAGGAAGACAACTGAGGAAGCTTACTGGAAAGCTGCAATAAAATTTGAATAGATGAAACAAACCATAAAACCTCCAGAGAGGCATTCACTGTTCACATAAAATTCTTGATTTTTCAAGGAATTATTTTTAAATATCTTTTTTGTTTTGTTTAATTTTTGTTATGACCAAGTTATCCAATTTTAGGAAACCTATGTAAATGAAGAACTTCTCCTTACCTTTTTACCTATTGCATATATTATGTTGCATGTCTTGGGATGAAAGAGAGAAAACTGTTTTTTCGGGTGATCTCCTCATGGTATCTGAGCACAGCTTTGAAATAATTGGAAATCTTCCCTTGCATGGTCTCCTCCTGATGGAGGCAAGGAAAAAGAGATGGTGACATGACTGAACAACACTCATGCTGCTGTGGAAGACTGCTCAGATGAGGTGAGTACAGGCAATTGGTTCATGTAGCTCAGGGAAGAAAGGATTGACAGCTATTTGAAGAAAGCTGATTTTAGCTCAGCATGAGGAGGACTGGAGGGTGGACTTTGGTTTAGATCAGCTGGCTATACCTGTTGAGAGGATCAAATGATTGTGCAATTGATTACTTTATTTATTTCTCAAGTTAATGAAGAATGAAGAATGAGTGTTTTCCCGAGCTAGTCTGACTAGCATGCAGGAAGGGTGTAAATTGCTCAACAGGTTATAAAAAGACAGGCAAGAAAATTAACTTAGAAACAGGCTTGAGCTGGATTCAATATGAATATTCCCTCCTGGTGACTGGGGATACCGAGTGCCATAATAACACACAAGGACCAGTAATAGGAATCATATTTGCATTGTGATCCTACTGTATGTTGAATTGCTATGTTCTGCTTGCATTGTGATTTCACTGCTCTGTCATATCCCTCTGCTAAATCAAAATCCAGTGTAGCATGAAATATCTTCAAATAAGTAAGTTTAGCATTAAACATTAAACCCTTCTCATGTGGAATGTCTGAGAGAAGCTGCTCAGAGAGTAATGAATTCTGACAGGGAATACCGAATAAAAAAGGATTTTATTTTCAAAGTCTATTTTTCAGCTCCTATAGACACATATCAGACAGCAGTAGGGAAGGGGAGTGTGTCAGAGAAATTGCCAGTGTGTTATGTCCAGCTGTTATTTCTTGATGTGACTTTGTGTTGAAGTTAATCTTACACAGGAAGTGTTTTTTATTCAAGCAAGAGAATAGTTTTCTGAAAATAAATCAGGTTTCTCATAACTGACGATCAGCTACTTTATATATAAACATGCTTAGTTTGCCACTAGGTGCCCCCACAACCATAGGAATGTTAATTGTGCAAAACTGATACAATAAAATGTTTTGAAGAAAGTGTAGGCTGTTAGAAGTCTCTGGCAAGTATTATTTATGATATACCCTATATCAAAGATCCAATAATATTATAAAACTCTTGGGTTTTACATGTCATATATCTTTAAAGTGTTTTTAAATGCAGTTAAACTAAGTGTTCCTGCCCTACACCCCATTCTGCACCTTGAAATAGTCCATTATCACCATATTTCTATATTTCTTTTCCAAATGAAAATGTAGTGGTGTGTGTAAATGGTTTGCAATTAATTTTGTATGTCAGCCAAAGATCTGCATGGGATCAATTACGAAAAATAATTATTCTCCTAAAATGGAAATTTCTAGCTGAATATTTATTCAAGGTCATATGTGAAATTTTTTGGTTGGGACAGGATAGCTGAAGACCAGGACTATGAAATTTTTGTCTTCTATGCAGCTAGCTGTACTTGTGGCAGCTTAGAAGGACTCAAGTCATTACTGAGTGTTTAGATCTCTAAATAAAATTTCATGTTGACTCAGTAGAAATGCTGAGTATATTTTATATTTTATATATATAAAATATAAAATATATAAAATATAAATATAAAATAATATAAATAATATAAATAAAAATATAAAATAATATAAATAATATAAAATATAAAATATATAAAATATATATAAAATTTTATATTTTATATATATTTATATTTATATATTTTATATTTTGCTGAGTAGTGTGGACTATGTTACAGTGTAGCAGAAAAAGGGATTTAGATGAGGAAAAATTTTTTGGATTTGTCTCTGTGTTTACACTTTGTCATGCCTCTTTTTAGTTGTATATATATATACACATATATAAAAATCAATATTTTGTCATTGTATTTTCTTAATACAGGAGAGAATAATAAAATTTCACAAGACCATGAGAGAGTTCAGGAGAAGGATAGAAACATTTGCTTTTGGGCAAGCATCACTTGTAGACTTCAGCTGTGAAGACCAGAAATCATAGTAACTGCAAAATAAACATTTCTATTTCCAGAGACAGAGGATAGACGGTTATTCCAGGTAGCCCATCAATCAAGAGCACTGCTTAAGAAAACAGCTACTTACCTATTCTTTGTTTGAAAATGTGAATGGTTGCTGCACTTTGACTTGTATACCTTAGATTTTTCACTTCACGGTAGTGAAAAAAAAACCAAACCTCTCATTTGGTGCTCTATACAAGCATTGTATGTCAGCTAGGGAGTTAATTTTACAACAGAACACCTGGAATAACAGATCTGTAATACTTTGTGTTATTAGTGTATTTCATTCCAGAATGCCATGGTTCTTGACACTCTCAAAATTGTACTTTGATCTTTCATTCTCCTTGTCTGCATGCACACTAAGCAGCTCCCTCCTTCCAATATCTTGAGATCCCACTGTAGCCGTGTCTGTTTGGCCCCCCTGAGGTGGGGCAATTGTATCAGGGGATACAAATGTGTTGAAACCTCTCAGTTCAGTTTGCCATTCAACTCCTTCATTACTTCTACTTTGGAATTTTTTTTTTTTTTAGTGGAAAATTAAAATCATTAACCTAGTTTCAGGGACAGAAATTGTGAATACCCTGCCCAGGGAAGCATTTAAGGCTGGGGGGATGGAGCTATGAACAACATGGTCTAGTGGAAGGTGTCACTGTTCATGGCAGGGGGTTTGGAACTAGATAGACTTTAAGGTTTCTTCCAGCTCAGTCCATTCTATAATTCAATTAATTGGGTGCTCTTTCCCTCCTTCAAGAAACATTTCTGTAGAGTTTCTCCTGACCATCCAATGTTGCTTCTCATTTTGCAAGCTGTGGAAAATTGGAAGAAACTTTTAAAAAATAAGGTTTGAAATCATAGTTATTTAGTTGAAAATTTGTTGTCCAGAATATGAATTTAAAGTTCATAAAAGTTAAAAATAATATAACTTTATCAAATCTGTTTGTGCATTCTTTAGAGATGTTATATTCATTTAATGAGGGGGAGGCGGGGGAGAAAGCAGCTTCTTTTGTGTTAGTACTGTGACAGTCAGAAAGATTAGAGATGACCATACAGAAAATTATTCCTCTTTCAGGTGTTTCAGAGATACAGATTTATAACAATAGCAGTGAATAATGATGGGCATAATACTTCAAGTGGCAAAAGCCCCACTTTAATGTTACAGCCTATCTTTATCAGTTTTCTAAGTTATCGTGTTTGTTTCTAATTGGTTAGTAACTTTCTTGCCACTCAGTTCACTGGTTAAAAGGTGCTTGTGTGTGTATGTGCTAAGGCTTTCTCTTTACACAGGTGTTCACATTTTTCCTTTGCGGATTCTCATGGGATAGACTTCTTATTTTTAACAGATGCAAACTGCCTTCTTACAAGAATAGATTGTTATGCAAACTGATTCTCTTTCTTATGATTATTTCTCATGGGAGCTTAACAGGCTGGCTGTTAATTCAGCTGAACTAGCAATAAGGCCTAATTTTAAAAGGCCTTTCTTTTATAAGGTTCTACCTATATGCAACACAGATTATCTTATTGCAAGTATTTCATGAATCCTGTCCTTCAACTCACAATGAAAAAAAGAAGTTAAAATAGCAGGGAAAAGGAAAAGTCTGCTTTGTCATTTCTATATTTAACCTTCATATTAGTGGTGTAAAAAGGTAGAAGGTAGACACTGTTGCCTTTGTATTTCCATTCTAATGATGTGGAAATTCCATAAGTGAAATGTTTAACATCTGGCTAGTTAGTTCACAACATAAAAATAAGCACTGCAAATAATTACCCATGTTTCAAAAATATATGTAAATTAACTGATATTAGCAGATCTGAGAGCAAAAAAAGACAGTTGGATAGCTGAAATAGAGAGATGATCATCTGCTGTGTCATTATAATTTGAATTTTATGTGTAATATTTCTTCTAATACAACTCTAGTTGTGGTTTTCTTTTGTGACTTATTTCCTTGCTATGAGGGTTATGGAAGGTTCTGTGATGAGAAGATTGATAAGATGGGACACCTCTGTGAAATTTTTCATTCATATCCTAACATTACATCTGCTATGTATTTATAAAGAATTAATGAACTAAGTGTTACCAGTTCAATTTATCATGCTGCTTAGAAATAGACTGAGTGTGATCAGAAATGGCTTGAAATATTTCATCCAGCTATAGTGCAACTACAGTCAAATGTAATTAAATTAGTTTGTACCTCAAAGCTGGAGATGGCTTTTTCATTTGCAGTGATGTCTAAAATTTCCCCCTTTAGACTGACAAGTGAGAGGTGTTGTAGGGCAAGAATACCTAATGTCAGCATCTTTGAAAATGCACCTATTCCTTGTTCCTTATTTCTCACATCTCCCACACCTAGCTCAGTATGAAGAAAGGCACGGATCCTGCATCTGTATTTGTGTCTCTTTCCTACAATGAATTTTTTGAACTGGGAATCACTAAAAGCATGAAACACAGTTTCTTAAATGTTTTCACTGGGAATTTAATAAAGTAATCTTATCTTTAAGCATGTATTTTAATTATGATTTCCAGATAAATAGAGAAGGAAGTAAACATGGGGTAAACACAAAACTGAAGAACAGGTGTTGTGGTTTGGTTTTATTTAGTCAGTTGTTTTATTAATGTTAGTTAGGTTTCTTCCTTGTACTCCTCCATTTTTCCCCTCACAGTGGTTTGTTCCAAGTTGTTTACCCCGAGAGTTCCCGCCACTCGGATCCCCAGTTACCTGTCAATCTTCTCACCTCTCTCTGTTTTCTCCTTATTTGATCCCATCAGTCAGGGTTTGTTCACTCCCTGTTGGGTGTCAATCCTGTAACCACCCCCAGCTTCTTCAAGAAAGTTCTGTATCAATCACCCCACCTTAGCCTTTCTATTTGTCCCAGGACTCTGTGCCCACCTCTGTTATGTTACCATTGGTTGTTATAATCAATGTCATCCCTCTCTCGTTTGTCCCCATTGGGCAAAACAGGTTTTCACCTCTGTTCTGCCCACTCCCTATTTAATCTGCTGCCATCTTTTGCTTCTTCAGCATTTGTTACTGCACCCACCCTGAGAGCACCTTTGTTCCTGCCCCTCCTGGGGGAATAAAGACTCTTTGGGCTCGCAAACAAGTCTCCTTCTCTCGTCTCTTCATCTCCTCTCAGCATGGAGCCACCAAAGCTGCGTAACCCACACCGCAGCACTCAGCACTACCAGGGTGGCAGACGTCGTTTCCCTGGAGTGCCCACCCACGTGGCGGCCACCCGGCCTCACACGGGCAGTGCCAGCCGGCGCTTCTCGTCTGCTTGAGGTCGTGGCAGGTAGCCGCCATGAACAGGTGATCTGCTCTGTAACTTAATGTTGCTTTTCTAGCAAAACATTCTGTATCTGCGCTGAAAGGTTTATTGGCGACTTTTCCTGGGGTACTAAAACTAAACAAGAATATCTTGTATGTGTATCTGCCATCTGACAATATCAGTACAGGTGGATGTTATATGTCGTAATGTTTTCCACTGTGGAAATGTCAGTATATATTAAGAAGAATAAAATAATTGTTTTATTAGTTGAAACAATAGTTATTTATATAAAATCAATTCAATTTCCCTAAATTATGTACATAATGGCAAAAGAGAAAAATTTCAAATCCTCATCCTTCAAGAGCTCTTTCTGGACAAAATTATTTTCTCCTCAAGAGTTTCTATTGTATTTTAGTCCTTAGTTCAGTTATTTATCTCCCTGAATATAACTAAAATGCTGAATATTTTAGCACTGAAAACCTTTTCCTTATTCTCTTTGATTTCTTCACTTCAGTTTTTTAGGCTTTGTTCTTTGAGTCACTGCTGACTTGCACGTTAGGATTTCTAAAGAAAGCTGCATCTTAGCATGGGAACACAGGTGAGTTAAATTTTCCATCTAATGCTACAGTGAAATAAATTACCTTTTACTAAGTATTTCTTGTTTTGATTTCTTTGAATCATCATGGGGAAGTCATGAGTACAATTTCTTTTGTAATGGGTCTGACCAATACCCTTAATCAGCAGAGAAAATAGGTGGAGTAAAAAGGAGTCAGAGTGCATCAGATTGTGTTGTACTAAATATCACTAGAGAGAATATATGTTGAAAGCCTGGCTGGTCTCCTGTGAGCTGTTCCTCTTTGCCCGACATCCTGTAATTTAGACCTGAGGAGCAAAATCAATTTCACTTGTAGAAGGTCTGCTGATTGCACAAAACAACAACATCAGTACCAAGTGAATTTTCTCTGCACTCATTAGACTATCACTGGATTGTGGTACTGCAGGATCTTGCATGTTTGAGATTAGAAAAGGAGGGGTAGAGAAACAGGTGACTTTTTTTGTAGTTCTTTCAGCTGACTCAGAACCTGCAACTAAGCAGAGCCCAGAGGACCAGTCCTTGCAGGACTTTATAAACAAATATTTTATAAAAATAATTTTTATTTCAGTTTTTGATTATTTCTTTCTTATTTCAATTTAGACTTTGCTCTGTCAGTTTCTCTTATTACCTTTTTCTGATTTCTGGGTGTTCCTGCCAGCCTGATTTGACTATCGTGTGCAGGCTACTTTATTGGATGATGCATTAAGTGAAGATAAACCAATAACTGTGGTTTCTGTGGAGCTGCAATGTAAAAAATCTAGCTTTCATATCTAAATAGAAACATCTCAGACTTAAAAGTGGCTAGTGTCTGTTATGTTTGTTAAGGTTCATAAGAGATAGGCAATGCGAAAAACTGAATACATATTTTTTTTTTTAATTGTTTTTGGCTTTGGTTGTTTTTTTAGTGTATGAGAGGCACGTTGCTTTAGTAACCAAGTATACAATACCAAGTATATCTCTTGGTATTGTCATATTCATAGAGTATCCTGAAGGATTTAGGAAAATAAGTATTTTGAATAATTTCATTTACTGAAGGGTAAGCAGAAATATTGTAAATGGAATATTTATAGGAAACTACCTGATTTTTTTTTTATTCTCCTATGAATTACTACTGTTTTATATAGGGTTGGCTTTAATCACTAAGTCATTATATGTATCTTGAAAAATACATTGATAAGTTAAGGCATCTCTGATTAATTAGCACATTCCTCTTCATGGTGCATTATGGTTTTTGTATGTTCTTGAGTCTGTCTCATGGTAATGAAAATACTTATTAAAATACTGGATCTAACTATTAATTTTTCTGCATATAGAAATTTATCTGTGGCAGTGTATTTAAATGTCAGTGGAAAATAATGATTAAAAAACCCTTCCTATGTATTTTTCTGAGCTTTCTCAAATGGTAGTCCTCAAAGGCAAAGGCAAGATCAAAGATGAAAGTAAAGGTTTCAGGTCTTGAAGATCCACTAGTAGAGTACATTTTCTAATATGGCTTCAGACAGGAGACTGCAGTGTATATCCTTCAAGACCTTTCTGAAATGCAAACTGATGTGTTCTGAGTAGTGATGACTGGGAGATCTTCAAAAGCTCACTCCTAATCTGAGCTAAAGCACTGAAATTTGGGCACTTGTTCGTCATCTGAATAAGGCATCAGAGGAAATGAGCCATTCTTCAGTTCTTGGTGTCATCAAATTAAGTCTCAAAGGTTTTGGCTAAAATGTTCCTTCTAGAAAGGTGAAATACCAAAGAAGGTTCATAGAGGGAAACCTTAGGTGAAACTTGATTACTTATTGGACATATAGGAGACCAGATCTTTGGAACATATCCAACCTTTGGAGCAGAGTTGAAGTCTAGGAAAAGCAAAACAGATATAGCAATTCTAATGGCTGAGGAACTTGAAAATGAAGGAAGTGATATTGGCATGTTATGGGAGAAAACCTGATTGCTGGTAATGCTGACCTAGTTCAGTGGAAGTCTTAGAACTTTAATTTAATAGAGTTGCAGCCTGGGCAGCTTGTTGGGACAGTTGTGATCTTTAGGTGCCCTTCACAGCCCTACAATCTCTTTGACTTTGCAGTTTAATCCTTACCAAGCCCTTTCCCTAACCCAAAAGGCACGTGTGCTCTTCTACACTATGTAGGCTCTCAAGGAAAGGCTGGATGGTTGCAAGCATGTCATGCTATTGTTTGTCCACCCCAATATTATATTTTATTAGAAAATCCTTTTCCTAGAGCAGAGATTTAGGTTGGAAGTACTAAACAGTCACCGTGGCTTTCTGGTTAAGTAATGGCTAGGCTCTGACTGGAGCATGTCAGGTTTTGTGGCTTCTAAACTTCAGTGGTGGAAGTACTCATTTGTTTCTTTGTCTCCTAATGTGTTTGTTGCAGATTCTGCTATTTTGCTTGATGAGAACATGCAGGTCTATGCTTCATCTTGTAAACTCACTTTATTCTTCCAAACAAACATCTTATTTTCTTTTCCAAATTTTCCAAATTGCCAACCTTTAGATATTTGTCATTCAATAAATACTATGTGGAACTTCCAACTGGCTTATACAAGTGTTTAAAAATACATTTTCTTTGTGTTGAAGTTAAGTATTCATGCCTGTGGTAGATGAGGTTATTTCTGGACCAGTGATAGCTGATGGTATCTTTTTCTGTTGCTTCCCAAGAGCAATTAAGTTCCAGAACCTTACAAGTCAGAGCCAGAGTCAAGCTGTCTACATGATTACAGCTGAAAACTCAGCTAAGTATCAGAGGCACAGAACAAGTTAAACACATGCACAGATATGCTGAGTCCTGTATGTGACATATTGCATTCACTTGCCTATCGCATGTTTGATAATTTTTTGTAACTATTCACTGACTTTTTTTTAACATCTTTTTCTTTATCTACTGTGCTGTTTTATCTTTCCATTTTAATTCATTTTGTAAGTAAACATGTTGTAATATAACAAAATCTGCAACACAAAAATCTGGTGTTTCAGCAAGTTATAAACCAGTCATAGACACATTGCTTAAAGATGTATCCATATGGATTTTTTAAGGAAGCTAAGGAAAAGGTATGGAAAAGAAATACACCACAAAGTCCTAGTATGTGTGTCTCATGGAATATCCTCTGCTCGATGAAAGAAATATTTATTAAGGAGCTGCCACCTCTCATTTTTCCATGTAGGTTTATAAAAATTCTTGACAGTGTCCTTCAGACTATTAGAATTTGTCTTCATTTTCTGTGGGAAATTTGAAATTAGATTTATTTGTTTAACTCTTACTTGTTCCAGTGCTTAATGTTCACTTAGATTAATCTTCTGTAAACTGGAAAATTTCTTGCTGGAGGCCAGCTCCAGCCTGGGCTACATGGAAAGCAGTGTGGCCAGCAAGGCAAGGGAGGGGATTTTGCCCCTCTACTCTGCTATTGTGAGGTCCCACCTGGAGTGCTGCATCCAGCTCTGGGATCCTCAACACAAGAAAGACATGTACCTACCTGAATGAGTCCAAGGAGGACCATTAAGGTGAAGACAGGGCTGAAGCACCTGTCTTATGAACACAAGCTGAGAAAGTTGGGGTTGTTCATCCTGGAGTAGAGAAGGATTGACTAAGACCTTATAGTCCCTTCCAGTACCTAAATAGGGCTACAAGAAAGCTGGAGAGGAACTTTTCACAGGAACATGTCCTTCAGCTGAAGGACAGTAGGTTTAGATTGGATATTAGAAGAAATTCTTTACTGTGAGGGTGGTGAAGTACTGGAATAGGTTGCCTAGGGAGGTCGTGGAGTCCCTGTCCCTGGAGGTGTTTATAACCTGAGCAACCTGATCAAGTGGAATGTGCCCGTGACAGGAGTGGGGGGACCCAGTTGATCTTTAGAGTTCCTTCCAAGCCAAGTCTTTCTCTGATTAATGAAATCAGTTTGTCAGTGGAGCCAGTTTGGCTGGAAAATAGAACTCTCAAGAGTCCCCTCAAGAGTCTACCTTGAAGGAATGTGGAAGTAATGGACAAGTTAGAGGATACATTTTTATTTTCAAAGGGATTACTTTGGGCTGTGATTAAAAAATTCATGGGGACCCTTTTAAACCATTTGACAATTACATGGAGTTCTTGGCTGTCCAATAGGCTAAAATTGTTGTTTCTCTTCAGTGAGCAGGAAGATTAATACTTGTGAGAGGTTCTGAAGTAATCTTGGATCTTAAGGACAAGTTATGCTGTCAATGTTTTGACTCTTTGGCATTCTGCTTGCCTTGTCTGAAAATTATTGATCTTTAATAGTAGCTAGGAGAGAAAAGATGAACAGTATGAAGTAAGTACACATAACTGACTTTTCATTTATATGCCCAAGGTACAGACCAAATAAAAGAACACTGAAGAAGAGCAGAAAATGAATGTGGATTCATGGAAAACTATGGGATGTGACACCTTTTCAAAAAAAAAAAAAAAACAAAAAAACAACAACTTTGTTGCATCCAGTATTAAGGCTTCAGTTTGCTTTTCTATAGAATACTTTTATTATTTAGAAAAGGCCTAACTATAGTTCATCACCCATAGTTAAAGCAGTAATTACTAATTCTGTTGACCCTTTTACAGGAGAATTCAAAATTCCAACTGCCCTTGGGGTTACAAAGCTAGTGTAGTTAATAAATATTTTTCAGTTAGTGTTGTGAATTCTAAGTACTGAACAAAACATACTTTTAGTGTCTCTCTATGTATTTATTACATCTTGCCTGAATAAGTGTATTAAAATTCTGCTTAACAATATTTCATAATACAAAGTCATTACTGCTCATAAGAATGTTTGTCAAAGTGCTGAACTGTATGAAGGCTTTCAAAACCAATAAGTTTGAGATGGGTGTATTTCATATAGTTTTATATATTTGGCTTATACCATTGTCTTTGGACAAAATCTCACTATATACCTCCAGAAGCAGGATCTGGTGTACAGGACTCCTGAGATCCTCAGCTGAGATGATGGTGCCCCTAAGCAATCTCATTTAAGAAAGGGCAAAACCACTGGATAGAGATAGAAGAGTGAGGAAAAAACTGCCTGAATGCAGTTTCAGTGTTTGCCTTTGGTATTTAATTTCAAATATTGGTCCCAAAGCAAGTTTTTAAATATTCCATTAGAGCACCAGACTGATGGAAATTTCAGTTTAATTATTACCTACCAGATAGTTTGCTAAGGTTAAGTTCTTGCATGCATTTGTTTTACAAAAGGAGCACTTTAGATGAACAGTTATATAAATGATATAAAAACAAATTTCAGTTCTGTGAGAGAAAAAAGATGCTTTTGAATTTTCTTCAATTTTCCTCTTCTATACAGAAATATTTGCTGAGAATACAGCATCTCCAACTAATGTTTCTTACCATCGTGCGTCTGTCTTAAAAAAATAGTATTTCTTTTCAAATCTTGCCTTTTTTCACATCCTATACTAAGATTTGTTCAGTTTCTGACAGGCAGTGCTGGCAGAGGTTCATTATCTGCTGCCCAGAGGTTGCCCCACTGAACCATTAAGAAAAGGTTTGTCATAATTTGATTGCTCCCTCAGCTGGGTAGAAATCTTGGACAGTAGCTCCTGGCTCTTGTTTTCACTAACATAGCAGGGGAATCTATTATCCCTGTATGGAACAGAACAGTGAGGTGAAAAGGCTAAATTCAAGTCTCATTTTTGATCTTCTGGGAAAAAACCATCTTCATTTTAGAGATGCTGTAAGATATCTAATAAAAATAAGAGTCTTTATTCTAAAGTGTGTGTGGGGTATTTTGGTTTTGTTTTATTTAACTTTTACTGTCTTGTCTGGCATAAGCCTATCATCAGAAATACAGGTTCTTTTTCCTTTTCTTTAATGGTGTATTTTATTTGGTGAACAGTACTTCTGAATATTAACATTGTTATTTAAACTCGGTATATAATGAATTATATTAGAGTGTTTCTGATCTGAAAAAACTATGAAATGTGAATTTTGGATAGTAGTCTTTCTATATGAACATACAAAGATCAGATATCTATATACCCATTATTTTATCTGAAAAGATATTCAAAGAGCTCTGCAGTGGAGGATGAACTCAACAGCTAACTTTTTTTTTTTTTTTTGCTTGATTATTCAAAAATGTCTTCTAGGAGTAGTAGGCAAAATAGCTGATGAGGTATTTTTTAAGAAAATAACCAGATGTATTGCTGATGCTTATCTGTAAATTCTGTTTAAATCAAAGAGCCAAAGGGGGAAAATAAAATTTATTTATAATTTTCATAAAGCTGATTCCTGTGACTGTTTCATAAAAGAAAAGCATCATTTTATCAACTAGGCAATATCAAAAAGCACTAGCAAATTACTTGGAAAAGGGACAGAATAATCTAGTTGAAAGCAGTTTTGTGTCAGTTCTGGAGTTTCAGAAAGCAAATCAATGAGTAAGACCTCAGCTATGGTCCATTAACTTAGGTCTATTAAGGGAAAACTGAACAAGATCAGGTGCTGAGATATTGAGCTTTAGTCTTGACTTTTAATATATTATACTAGGCAAAGTTAAATGTCTAACTGCCTGTTGCTAAGAAGCTAACATAAAATACAAGCTTACTGATTGAAGCACTGGAGAAGACGTGTTCACTTGATTAACTTCACTGAGATCCGAAGGATTTGAAACATGTAGGAAGCGAATAATTATGGAAAACTGATAGCAAAAAAAAAAAAAAATCAAGGATTTTTTTTTTTGATGGAGATGATCATAGGAATATTCATAGCATAGAGGCTTTGATCATGCTCATTTTTTTCTGGAGAGACCTGTAACTAATTATTTTCTTTTAAACCAAGTCTTAGATGAACTGAATATAAAAAATGCTAGGATTTAAAAAAAGAAATTATTATTTATTCTTATTTCTCTGTAGCACCCTAAACAGAATTTGTAAATATATTACCACTGTTAAAAATTTAATGGTTTAGGTTTTCTTTGGGAATTATACAACCAGTATAAGCTTTCTTATTGTAAATCAGATTAATAACTTCTAACTATTTGAGCAAAAAGAAGTCTAGATATCTTGCAACATCTTTCCTATAATTTAACTTCTAATATTTTGCCTTCTTTAAATATTTTTGTTATTTATTCATCACTTGTGTTTCCCATCTGACATTCTCTGAAGTCAATTCAGTGAATTTCATAAACACTTGATTCAGATCTATAAACACTATAGGACATACAAGATTATATTTGGTGAAATATGAAATCCAGTTTTAAGTTTGCAGTAAGTTTGAGAAATAAATAAAAGACGAATACATTCTAGGTAAAATTTATCCTAGGCCTGAGGTGGTGAAACATGTATACTAGAAAGGAGTTGTAAGATAATAAATTTGGGTAATGTTTATAGTTTGTTTTTTTTTTTTTCCTCTCTCTTTGAGACTTTCCATACACAATTAACACATCTTCAAGTATAAGAGTGGGCCATCCTAACACTTAGAAAAATATGCAGATATCAGGAGAGTAGCTTGGCTGAACAGGCTCCAGTCCATAAAGGGCATAGACTGGAGATTCAAATGAGGACAGGCTGCACAGCAGGAACTTTGAAACATTGCTTGGGCATGCACGGGTGGTGTTAGAAAAGCCAAAGCTAATTTAGAATTGAAGTGACAAGGGAAGTTGCAGGCAATCCAAAGATCTTCATGAGCAGTAAGAGAATAAATGAAAATGTGGGTTTGTGATGAAATGGGTCAGTCACTCAGTGATGCCGAGGATGCTGTTAAGGTAGACACATCAGTGCCTTTGCTTACATATTCACCATAAGGTCCCACAAATCTTTATGCCTAGACACAGAGTCCAATCAGAGGAGAACAATCAGTGGAGGCTGTTACTTTTGGAATGATATGCAGATTCAGGGAATCCCTAATGAATGCAAAAATTCAAATCTTAGACTCATTTTCCAAGAATCAAAATAATGATAGAGGGAACTGCTACCTAATCAGCTTTGCCTTTTGTCCAGGAAAGGGTCTTGAAAATTATTTAAGAGAAGTGTAAAGTTCTTCTTAAGAAAAATGAATACAGCTATATGTGACTTTTCTGTTGGCACAATGTTTGTGCAGTTTCTTTACATCTTTAAATAAGTCTTTATGCCTTTTATTTTAACACTCTATATTGAAATATTTAAGCATAGTGGATTTCTCATAAAAATAATATGGGAGAAGAAAGTTGAACAAAAATTGATTTCATTTTTTGCCAGTGAATAAAGAAGATACTTTAGTAGAATCTGTGGAACCTGTTAATTTTGTCATCACTCCAGAGTCACTCACATTGTTGTGAAATAGGGTCAAATATCATACTAATTGTGGGATGCACTGTATTATATACATTTAGAGTGGCCTATGTGTATTCCACACATAAATGTTTTAACCAATGTTGTATCTTGCCAGGAGTTTAGAGATTAGAACCTGGACAAATAATGATAAACTAAAAAAAGGAAAGCTCCATTTCAGTATGAGGTGGGCAAATGTACACTTTGAATTGAAAGTTCTTTTAGACTCTTCCTGGATCTAGTCTCTCACTTACAGGGACAGATATACTTTGAGAGAAAAGTCATGTACAGTAATTTAGCCTGATAATAGGTTCTGTTTGAGAAAACGGAAAGATCTGCATTAGAAGTTTCTTTGAATAGACCTTAGTTGTCAGGCATTAAAGATTATATTTGCTGAGAAGTGATAACCACTGTTAACAGAAAAATAGAGCTGTAATAGCTAATAAAAAACTGATAAGAATTTATAAATCTTTAGTAAGTCAAGTTTTTTCTGCTGTGATCTTCCTTCATATCAATTGACTGGTTGGCTAAGCCTCTTTTAGTAATATATAAATTAATAAATGAGTAGATATTGAGGCGAGACTAGAAGAATGACTTGTGCTTGCAGAACAGCAAATGCAATGTGGGCATTATACCTCATAACAGTACTTCATTTTTTTTCCCTCTCATAAACTGTATTTTACCTTGTTCTTTTTTTTTCTTTCCTGTTTTTCACATACTCCAGGTGATCAGGTTAGATTTTTTTCTAACCCCCTTTGACGTTTTTACCTTCAACTTAAATTAGTCACAATAAATCAAGTAATACAATGTGGCTGTTAATGTTGGATGAGATCAGCAAGCTTCCAAAGGGACTACAAAAAGGTGGTGTGGGGGTGTGATTTAACAGATATGTTGACAGATTGTTTCTTTCATATCCATTCAGATAGCTGCTATCTTCAAAAAATCTTAGGTAGGTCATACTTGCATATATTATGAAACTACTGTTTATTTGTTTCCCCACCTTCACTCCATTCAATCAGATGTTTAATCAGTCAGGCTGTTTGTGCATTTCCACACCGTGTGTAACAAGAGGGAAAAAACAAAAGGACAACTTCTGTTGTAGCAATCTCAAGAAAGAAGGCCCTTCTGAAGTTACCAGATTTCAGAAATTAAGAGGGACAGCTAGATAGGCTTAACAGACTGCTACCAGTAATATAACATAACATTGCAGCTGCATGGAAGTCATTTCCAGAAATGAGAAAAACAAGTAAGTGGGAACAGGCCAGCATGGATTTACCAGGAATAAATCAGACCTGACCAATTTGATTGCAATCTCTGAAGAGATTTCTTGGTCTGTGGACCTAGGTTGACCAGTGCATGCAAGACAGCATCAATTACTTCAAAGATATGCAAAAGCCAGTATTTCATCAGTCTCAATAAAAATTTCTAAATCCATGTTGTTTATCTCTCCTCTCTCCAGCATTCCAGTTATTCTTAAAATTTCTACATTTCAAGGCTTTCATAGTACAAAAAAACCATGTGTATTTACACACATGAGTATAAATTCACATGACAGTGAATAATGGGTGATTGTATTTTCTGTGCAGTTTATTGTGCTTTCTGTAATGTCAGTCATTATTCTATCTGACATGGATAGCATTTTCAGATTGATGTGTTTAAAATTAATGAGGCATTTCTTTCCTCAGAGAAGTAGTTAATAAAGAACATTTTTCCCCATGAATTAGGTAGAAGAATTAATACAAATCAGCTCAATTTTTAGAGTATTGTGATTTTTTTTCTTTCTAGCAATGCATCTTAACAGTTAGAGGCTGAGGGAGCTGCAGAGACAGGAATACGAAATGTCAACTTAAAAATTATTGGAAAAGTAAAAAAAAAATCTTTCTTCAAGGATGAAAAAGGAAGCATTTAAGGATACTCATCAGTTTTTCAGTGTAGGAAAAACAAATTTTAAAGTCATCCAACGATATATATTTTTCTTATCTTCATGTCTATAGCGGTTGCTGACTGGAGAGAATCACATATGAAATGAGAACCTACAGATTCAGGAATTACTTGAGATGAAACTTGGCATTCACCTGTGGGATGCAACATTCACCTTGAATTTTAAATGGCTTCAAATGCAGCTTTTGTTAAACCAATCACAAGAGAAGGGGATTAAATTTTGAGAAAGAAAAACCTTAAATATGAAATTCATTGTTTGTAAATAATTTTACGAGCTTACTGTTCATTATAGCAAAATTTTTATATGAAAAGGAGTCAGGGTCTTTAAATCATCTCTTTAAATATCAGTCTTGGAACTGAAATGCACCCTATGATCTCCTAGGGAACTTAACAGATACACTAGAATACTGTAGCTTTCTGAAGTCTTTGGATGTAAACAGAATATTTTGATGCAATGACACTATCATTTGTATGTATATCATTTTAGTTCATTTTTCTAACAAAATTAGTCTCTGAACATTATTTACTTCATTATATTTGCATGTGTGAAAATCTAGGAATTGCCATCTTTTGTTGTTTTCAACTGATGACTCTTTTAATGAAGAATCTCTTTTACTGTCCTGTTCTTGAGTTCAGTAAAGTGGGGCTATTTGCACCACCTTAATCTCTGGGTGTTACTTGGTATTTTGGGGAGATTTGATTCACTTGTATGACAATCTGTGGCGCTAGTTTTGAGCATAGAACTTTCACTCTTAAAAAGTGCCTGAAAATTTATTTTCAGGAAATAAAATGAGCTCAGACTGGCCATGTGTAAAGCAGCTTACACCTACCTGCAAGCACTCCATGGGCTCATTATCTTGGAGACAGCAGTGCTGTGTTAGCTGCAGCTTGAGGTCTCTGGCTCAGAGCTGGCTTGGGGCAATAGTGTGCCCAACAGGTATGGCTATATTTAACCACATGCATATTCTTATGAATACCATTTTGGCAAAAATATTTGGTTAAGAAGAGCTCCATTCTTGTAAAATATTTCATTTGCTGCGCACATTCGTATGTGGATCTATATACGGTGCAAGTATGTATTGAACTGTTCTGACCTCGTGTTCCTTTCAATGGTTTAGGCAATAATGCCACTGTTCTGGAGTGACAGCATGAACTGTTTAGCCAACAGTATATTTGCATTTTAAATTATGTGCACCTGTAAGGCCATGGTATAGAATGAAGTTCCAGCAGAGATGTATAGGATGTAGTTCAAGTGTTTTACACACATCAGTAATTCGGTCTTGCTGGTGATAATACAAGCTAAATTACTTCAGTTCTCATCTTCTTCCATCACCTCCCAAAGTGTCCAGAAATACTGACAAGTTATTTCACCGTTTATTGGAAGGGAACTGGAACAAATTATACAAAAAAGAAATCATAGGATATACTTCTAGAAGAGTCTGCAACAAGGTGCAGTATCTGTGAGGAAATGTTTGCTCTCAGCTATGGCTTTTCATTTTGATGACTTACACCAAGTAACCCTGAGCACTCTAATCCTCTGAATTGACTTTGAAAGATTACATGCTTAACTTTCATCAGGTGTCCGACTGAATTTCTTTGTAAACTTTAGAAAGAGAGTTTTATAACATTGTGTTTTTTTAGAGCTTCCTTTAAATTACTTAAATTTTTTGAACCCTTATGCTACCTGGAACCTACATACCCTCCCCTTTTTTCTCATCTTTCTTGTTCAGTAAAACCTGCCATTCCTTTTGAAATGTCATCTCATGCAGCTGCCAGCTATATAAGCATAAATGCAGAAGAACTCCTGTAACTGTTGCCTATTAAATTTAAAATGAATTTAGAGAACCCTGTCATTGCTACAACATCTGGGCTACTGCATTCCTATTTAGTTCTGCCAAACAATTTAGAGCAACAGTGGGAGTAGAGAACACTTCTGCTGGATATGCAGTAATTTATCTTTGTTGCTCTGCATGTGTAATTATGCAAATTTCACCTTTGGAAATTTATTTCATTGATCAAGGAAGAGAATACAGGTGATATGATGTTCTCACTAAAACATAAAAGAGACAATGGTGGAAGCAAGAGTAGCATTTATGATGTTAGCGTTCCTACACATTTTTAATCTTCCTAGGAATACACCAAATTAGCAAAGCATAACAGAACCAGCTGGGATCATCTTATACTTTTACTATAAGCATCAACATGATTTTTTCTGTCTTTTAATATTCTTTAGGTGTTTTGACTTCAAATTAGGACCAGCTAGAAAAAGGGAGCTGTCTGCTCCAGATCTGAAATTCTTCCTGTTTAGCATCTCCTAATGCTTCTCAGTAAGAAACTTAATTTAATATAGCATTGAAAATTTTAGCTCCCATAAATTAATAAATGTGTTACAGAATTTATAATATTAGGACTACTGCTCTCATCTAGGAGAGGCACCTTTTTCAGTAATTCTTTGAGCAACTTAAAATATTAATTCCTGGCACCTATCTGATACCTGAGACTTTTGCATGTCCACGTGGATTAAGTGATACCCAACTCTTCTTCAACTACATTCTGCCTGCCTTTCCTTCTGCTGCTGGTGCACGCACCTTTCCTTCTGCTTTTCTTTTCTCTTGTTAATTTCAGTTTCAGCTGACCTTTGGCTTTCCTGGCTCTGTTCCTACGTGTGCAGATAATGCCTTTGTGCTGCTGCTTTCACCTTAGGTCACATGTGATCTCTGTCCGAGTGCAGGCAGTCGCTCTGTGTTCACCCATGCTGGCCTTCTGCGGTGCTTTCTGGCCTTCCTGCCCACTGGAAAGGACCATTCCTCTGCTCTGAGACTGTGAAAATCAGTCAGGTCTCCTGCACACCTTTGCCTTCTGAGGCAGTTTACAGTGTGGTGCTGAAAAGCAGGTACCTGAAGAGGCTAAAAATTGATTTTCTGAAGCCCAGGATTATAATCCTTCTGTCAATCTTGCTCACTTCCTTTAAACTCCAGAATCAATACTGCAGATTGTGTTCTAAGGATATTATGATTGGAAATATCCATAACAAGGTTAGCTATTGCTGAAAGCTACAGCTATGAAAGATATTGTATACTAGTATATATACTAATATACAGATATTGTAAACTAGTATACTAGGGAAACATTTCTTACTAAAATATTATGAAAGGTGGTGTTCAGATGCACAAGAAGGAAAGCTGAAATGATTGTCCAATCATATCCTCTCCTTCTGCTGTGGAGTATTTTAATGCAGTCATAAAGATTACTGTTTCTCAATGTGTACATTCAGAACACTCTCCTCAGATTCATATGTGATTTGTGCTATTTTCCTGTTGTGCCCTTATACTTACTTTTACTTGAATTTGTAGTTCCTGATTTGCATTCATTAAAATTATCATTTTTGCCATTGATTTTTGTATTTTTTTTTATTTTTCCAATCAAGTGTGATCTCTTCTTTTGAATATCTTCTTTAAAAAAGTCTTAAGTGATTTCTATGTATTGGAGTATTTTTTTTTCTTTTTTTCCTGGATGATGCTTAATGTGTAATGAAAGCAGTTTTCTTAATGCATCATGTCCTCTTCAGTAAGAGACTGGTTTGACCAAGTTTCATTCAAGATGACTTGTTTCTGAAATCTCACAAATTATCCTAAGGGAGGTATTTTCTCCCTTTCCTGCAAAAATAGAGAAAACAGATTTTGATGTTTTACCTCTTGCTGAGTGTCAGGTGTGAGAGCAATACTATAAATGCTTCACCTATAAAAAAGTTCAGCCAGAACTTGCATAATTTTATATGTTAGAGATCTCTTCATGAGACATGAATATGCAGAAACCCTGGTTTTGGTTCTGTTGCTCAAAGACTCACTTGTCAGTGCTGTGATCATTTTCTCTTCTTAGTACAGAAAGGTCTGTGATGTAGAATGCTACACCCAACAAAGGGAAATTTGTGATGAGAAGACCTATCTGTCAAAGACTTAGTAGAATCTTATTCCATAACTAACCTTGACACTGACTAACAGGAGGTAACAAATCAGTATTTATCATAGTGAAGTTATTTGTGGCAGCACTTTTTACACTTTACACATAAATGTTACAGCACAGTGTACTTCCTGACTTCCACCCTGCCCTGCAGCTGCAGAGAACAGCAGCAATTCTGAATTGCACTAACCTTATGGCAGCACTCCAATGTAAAATGGCATATGTGGTGAGGGAATCAGCTGGCCAGAGAGCTGACACCCACAGAGCTGATGAGATAGGTCAAGTCAAGTTTAAACTGACTCTGAAGTTTTCTTCCCTGCCATATTTCAGATTCTGACTGCTCAAGCCTGGAGTTTTGATTCTAGCACCGATGTGGGCTGACAATTGCTGCCTGTAGGAGACCTGCTTTTAGGTGGAGGTCTATTGTGTCTTAGTAGCAACTAGTTATCCTTTGGATAAATTACCAGAATTGGTTTCAAACCACTAGTTGAGGCCTAAACTCTTTCTGAATTTTCCAAAGAAGATTCATATTTATAAGCAAACGAAAACATTTTTCATGTATATTTTTCCTATTCCTCTTCCCCATTTTCATTCTCAAACTGATAAAATCTCCAGTTTGTCCATAAAATACACAGAGAATTTTATGTGCAAGCTTTTGTAATTTATATTAAATGTGGATATTGGATATTTTGAAATCAAAACACATTTGAATGTACATTATCTCTTCTCTATGTTCAGAATTTTAATGCTCCTCATTTTAGACTCAAACGTCAAGGTTAACACTTCAGTAATCCTCATAACACAAAGAACTACTGTTGCTCTGACTTACATATTCCTCAATACCAAATCTTAAAAAGAAAGAAAAATTATTTTTTTCTTTCTCATATTTGCATACTGTTTTCAGTGGTTTCCCTAGTCAGCAATAGGACACAAACTTGCGTAAAATTACACTGAATAAACCTTGCTTCTACAAAAAGTGGTATGAAATAATTATTGTTATTATTAAATATGGTCTTTGCATGCAAAACTAGCTTAAGAAAAAAAGATCTAAAATATGCCTTTTTTTTTTCTGTGTGGAGAGAGGTGTACTGCTTCTATTGCTTTCACTTAGTGTTTCACTTAGTCTGTCACATAGTATGTTTTATTTTATTTTGAAAGAATTTTAACTACCTGCAAGTAGCCTAAAGATAACAGTTGTAGTGCAGATAGGAATAAAAGATTGTAACTTTTTCATCTGACTATAAAATTAATTGTATTCTTTTTAAAATTAACATTGAAAAGAGTTATGAAGTAGACATCCACCATATATTTCAAATACCTAGTCTGGTCTAGGTACAACAGGTACAACAAATTTTTATACTCTGTTATTTATTCTTGATGAAAATGTGCCTAAAGTAAAGGTTAAAATGAGAAAGTTTTGTTTGATTTTGTTAATATTTTCAATATAGCTTCACAAGTAAATATGTTGCATTACTGTTTTATAGGAAGATTAATACACACCTTTTTTTCTAGAACAAGAGAAAAAATGTGAAATTTTTGCTCATGGGAGCATGGGTAACTGAAAAGTCCTTGATGTAGGATGAGCACTGCTGAGTAACAACTAAAGATCAGTGTGTCATCAGCATTATCCTCATGCTAAATTCACATAGCAGCATCGTACTGCCTTCTGGGAAGAATCTTAACTCTATCCCAGCTGAAACAAGGTCAGCTACCTCAGCTAACTTCTCTGTTAACTTCCAGCCTTATAAATTGAGGCAACTGTATGGCCAGGTATCATCACTACAGAATGGGTGGAGAATTACAACAGCATTCACTGATGAACTTTCCTAAATGATATGCAAATATCAGATTCATCAGGCTAGTTTCTTGTCCTGCAGCACAGTAATAGTGCTCAAAATATATTGAAAGGTCATTAAATTTGCACTATTCACTCTGTTATGACATTTCTACCAGAACATATCTGTGAAAGACCATGTTTTACCACCTGAAATAGACTCCTACCTCTTAGTCTCATAAAAATTTCCAAAGGTAGATACCTGTGCTGTGTAATTCTGGATACTTTCAGTTGTGGTCTTTGGGGAGAATTCTGCTCCATCCACTGCCAAACTTGCCGTCATGAAATCTGTGCAAACAAAATACTTGATAAAAAGCAAGATGTATTTCCATGTCTTGCCATAGTGAGTATTAATAAAAAAACACATTTTGAGTGTGACTTTTCAAAGGCTGTGAATCTCTTAGACATGTATTCTGGCTTTTTCCGCTGGGTTCCTGAAGAGGTTCAACAGTAGTAGATAATTTGGTGCTGGGAACCCTGTCTGATACCAGTAGGTCTGTGGAAACAACTGAGCTATGGGCTGTGGGGAGTGACAGACCTCAGTCTTATGTGACTGCTTCCCAGTTTTCTAGCTCATTATGAAGGATATGCTACAAATATAGCCTAGGTGTTAGAACTACAGATGTTAATGATATTAATTAATAGTATCAAGTTGTTAATCATAATTTTAAATATTAGACCATTTTTCATTGCATTGAAGAACGCTGACAGTTTTCCCCAGTTGTAGGTTGTTCTGAAAAGCTGACAGATTTGTGATCATTTTTGTTTCTAAATATTGAAGACAATTGCAAACCTGTACCAGCAATATGCTAGGGAAATGACCTCAGGCAATATTTCATGTTTAACATTTAAAACTCATTAGAATATTGGAAACTCATGATGTATCTTAATATGTATGTTTCTGCTAGAAAGAAAAATGGGTGTAAATTGATCCTGAAATTTTGCATGTCTTTAACATTAAAATGGAGGTACACACTGCATGGTACTGTTATGTCTGATATTTCAGAGCACTGAACTGACAGCAATTGTCAAGAAAGAATGCCTGGCTGCCATGTGATGTACACAATACCTGCCAGCAGGCTAACCTGCAATTCCAGCTCAGCAATGTACTCAAAACATGTGCTGAACTTTAAACATCACTGAAATTAATAGGTTATAGAAATGAGTTTAACCTGAAGCAAATAGGTTTTTTTGCTATGTTGAATCATTACCTCTGCAGGTGTTATTTCATTCAGTGAAAAAAAATTAGCTAGGAAGACTGATTCTATAAGTATTTCTATAAACTCAAGCTCCAAACTTTGCTGGGTGGCAGATAGGGTGGATATAAATATCAACACTTTTTCCTGTTGACTGTAGCAAATAATAATGGGATTTCAAAAATAATAATGATTTTAGAAATTTAAGGGTGAGATTCTATAAGTTCTGAAACAAGAGTTTGTAGCTTTTCCTTCTGCAAGCATATACGTGTTATCTGGTGTTGCTGATTAAACTCAACAGTCCTTGTTATTAAGTGCTACCACCTTAACAGGTTTTCCTATAGGATATGAATGTTGAGGTTTTTCTTTTGCTCAGGAATTTTTCATCTAAAATAAATAAAATTTCATGTGCAGTAGTTCAGTCATACTAGGGATGGCCTCTTAGAAAAATCTTAGAAAAGAACTGTGGAACAGAAGTATGCATTTATTAACGTACAGACTGCTCCAAAAGTATTGAAGGTGCCAGTGACAGGGAGAACATTGCTTCTATTATATCATTGAATAATATCTCCCAGTTTGGAAATGGAAACAAGGACTTCAACAATTATCCTGAGAGCATGGCAAATGAAGATTCCAAGAATTAAATATCTGTAAGCAACTTCATAGTAATTTCTGCTAATGTTACTTGCATTAATTCTAATATTAAGAAATATATATTTCCAAGTGTAAGGAGATGGCTGTTTACATTTTATTTGTTTCTAAGCATTAAACCTCAAGAAGCTTTATGCTTGTTCTTTCATCATCAGTCTCAAAGATTAAAATTAGCTTATTTTCTTTTGTTGTACGTTGCTATTGTTAGGGATTCATCTTCAAATTTTCTCAATACTTTTCTTAGATAAATACTTAATTCTGCTTATATATAAATACAATTACAGTTTATCATTGACTTATGAATATCTTTGCATTCATTAATCCTGCACATTGTTTAAGCAATGATGTGATTCAAATATTAATAAAAGAAGCTTTCAGGGTTCTGTATCTCTGTACACATATTTTGGAAGGTGTTTGTTTATGATATAAATTATATTTCAGAAGTCAAAATTTTCATTTAATTGGTGTTCTTGTGCAAGGGATTAATTTTCAAGAGGAGCAATTAGATTCAACAGAATGCCACAGTTATAAAGGCAGAGATGGAAAACCATCACTATGGTGATGGGAGTGTGTTGTCATATGTTTCATTTTCAACGTATCTTGCACTGGCATGGGTTTGAATGTAGGTAGCTGGAGCAAGCCAGCATGTGATACTAATGACCTTCCACTTAATTGAACGGCTCCTGAGCTGTCCACTGGAAGTAGGGAGACCATACTGCTAGTGCTCAACCTTGTCATATGTGACTAAGAATGTTAGGGCAAAGTACCGATGAATAGAGACTACCTATCCTTTCACACTGAGGGGAACTATCTAGGGAAAGAATTAATGCAGAAAATTCTTTTAAAGTGTCACAGAAACATGTTATAGACAGAATTAAGACAGTCTTTACTGATAGATCTTCACTTATCACCTCATTCCAGCTGAAACCTTTCAATTTCAAAACTTTTGGTAAAACATCACGAGTTATCTGTGCTATGGTATGTTTTATCTAGTAATTATTTTTGATATTCCTACTAACAGAAAAAAAATCATTACTGAAATAAATTTAATCAGCCTATGCTTCATGTACATTCAGAACTTATAACACACAGTCAGTTTTTGGAATTAAATACAAGGTTAGTACTCTTGGAAATATATTCTAATTTGTGTGAACTATAAGATCTTCCATGGTTGCACATAAATACCTGCCATTTTGGTACTTATTTGGTACAACATTTAATTATACTGGAGAAATACTGAATGTTATGAAGATTCTTAGGCCTTCATTATACTGGAGAAATACTGAATGTTATGAAGATTCTCAGGCCAAGATAATGGCCTGTCATGAGTTTTTATTTTGTCTTTCACCCTTAGCTAACAAGCCAGTGTAACAGGGCATGATGTGCTGTCAAAATGATTTGACAAGCCTGGGAAGTTTCAAAGACAGTACCTTGTTGCATGAGATTTTTTATTTATTTATTTGTACACTCGGAAGGAATTTTTAAAATTGCTCATTACCCTGTTTGCATAGTCCATTTGAGAGAGTGAGCACAGCAACATTGTAGTATTTGTTTCCAGCAGCCTGGAGCTGGCAGCGTACAGGGAACTACTGGGAGGAAATAGCACAGGATCCATGACTGATTTCTCTTTCCTTCCCAATTCTGTAATTTTAGTTTGCATATGTAAGTAATATGTAAGTAATGCCTTATGGCCTTGATCTTTATTAGGTCATCTGTTACAACAATACATTAAAGTACTAATTATGGAGAATTTGTTTCCGTTTGAAACTTGAATTTTGTCAAACTTTCGCAAACTGGGAGGCAGCTCCTATGTCTTTGTCATGATAGAGCATAAATTTAAAAGTATAAATACTTTTCTTTCCTGCTGAATGTCCTTCCTGCAATATTAAATGACAGAGACAAATACAATATATTCCTCTATCCCTTGACAGACAGAAAAAAATTTCACTCAACTTCTATTTAATTATAGATCATGAAGGAAGGATAATACAAGTTCCCATCTTATTAGCCAAACAAAAATGCATTATACATTTCCCACAATTTGTGCTGAAGCAATCTGTAGGTTACTGTTGAATGAGGAACTACTATGAATATGGAATTTTAGGAATATATCTGTACCTAACCCAGGCCTTCCCAGTCAGTCTATTGATGCAGTAGAGTAGTAGCACGGTTCCTTATATGGACTGGGAATCTCCTAGATGAGCATAACATTATGTTTATCATGTGTGAAGGAGTCTGATGCTGTCTTAAACATCAGATCTATTCTGTATCCAGTAGGTTACCTAGAAAAGATGTCTGAGATCATAGAGTCCAATCTGTGAACAAACACCACCTTGTCAACTAGACCATGGCACTCGGTGCTACATCCAGTCTTTTCTTAAACACCTCTGGGGACAGTGACTCCATCAGGAGGGCAGCCCATTCCAATGCCCATCACCAATTCTATAAAGAACTTCTTCCTAATGTCCAGCCTAAACCTCTCCTAGCACAACTTAAGACTGTGTCCTCTTGTCCTGTTTCTGGTTGCCTGGGAGAAGAGACCAACCCTCATCTGGTTATAGCCTCCTCTCAAGGAGTTGCAGTGAATGATAGAGTCTTCCCTGAGCCTTCTTTCCTCCAGGCTAAGTATCCCCAGCTTCTTCAGCTGCTCTTCAGAGGACTTTTGTTCCAGATGTCTCAATATGGCTACAACAGGCAGACACGATTAGTCTGATGTTGTTTTAGCAGTTGATCTGGGTGGGCATTATGTAGAACCACAGAATGTCTCAGGTTGGGAGGGACCCATAAGAATCACCACAAGTCTAACTTCTGCTCCTCACACAGCTACCTAAAATCAAATCATATGACTAAAAGCATTGTCCATTGAACTGTACATTGTGCATTGAACTGTAACATCATGAGTGCTGTAATCACTTTCCTGGGAGACCTGTTCTAGTTGTGGACCACTCTGTCAGTGAAGAACTTCTTGTTAATGTGAAATCTGAACACTGCCTGGAGCAGCATCATGTGAAGCCATATCGTGTACCCATTTAGATTCTGGCAAGTAGGAAAGTGCAGGGATGTATTTTAACCTATATTGTTGGCAGGATACAAGCTGAAATGAACTGATTTCAGTATTGCAGTTACAATAGAGCTTCTCTGAGGATGGCTTTGTCAGAGGTTCTGTCTTCCCCTGAAGTTTTCCCTAAACTGTTCAGACAAAGAGAGGTCTTCATATGTCAGAAAATGATTCTCCAAGAACCTAAGTTACAATTAAAGATAAAATTTTCATATCTAAATGTCTTTAAGCTTTGCTGTCACAGTGGTAGTAGATTGTGCTTGGTAAAGTAGGATTAGGACTTTGTATGTTACTAGTTCTGGATAATTGCATGCTGTGTTTTGAACTCATTTTAAATTTGCTTCATGCCAGCATAACTGTGAAAAAATGCAACAAAGTGGAACCAATCTGTCCTAGCTAATACCCGATCTCTAGAGGTGCATCCATGTTTTAATACATATTGTAGGGTTGCATCAATAGTTATTATTTTTTTATTTACCAGTGTAATAGTTTATATGAAGTTTCCTAATCTGTTGGTCTTGCTTTCATAGGACTCTAAAGAGAGAGAGGTACCTGTTAATAGAAAAAGATTCTTTGTAATAAAAAATTTCTAAAATTTCAGAAAATTGTTCGTTTTACTAGTGGCTTTGTTGCTCAATTGGAAACAAACTCTGAAGACATTTGAACTTTTATTTTCCCCCAGGAACTTTTTATTTCTAATACAATAAAGTATCTGTCAATACAGAATCAGATTAATTGCTATGTTTCTTAGAAAATGAGACTGAAAGAAGATCAGCAAATAATTAAAATATTTTATTTTGTTAGACATTTTTCACATATTCTTACTTTCCATTTTATTTTCCTTTCATATCTTTTATAAATAGATGTTTTTCTTTAATAACACTAGATATCAGCTATTTCTGATATTATAAATCTCCATAACAAATTATGATAGTCATGTTCACAGTGGTACACAAATACATCAGGGCATATCAGTTTTAATACTGATCAAAATTCCTCTGGAATTTTCACAAAGTTTGTGGGTTTTTTTTTTTTTTTTTTTTTTTTTTTTTAATATCCTCTTGGATTTAGTGGAATTTTGTTCAGGCCTAATGATCTTAACTGCTTTGGTAATTTCAGTTGTGCTGTAGGGAGTCGGAAAGATTATAACTCTTATTCCTAACTTGTAATTCTGTTTGATTTTTTATTTTTAATCAGTCTTTTCTAAAAATTTGTATCCAAGATGAATGAAAACTAGCAAGGATAATGGAAATTTCTGATTACCTGATTTTATTTGTCAAAAATAAATGAAAAACCAAAGAATTCTGTTCTGCTGATAAATATCTTTGATCTCAGTAGTAGCTCAAGCTAATTAGGAAAATATGTTTCCAGAAAAATCAGTTTTCTTTTTTCCTTTGCATTGTCTGGTTGTACTCTGGTAAAAACATACTAAACTATTAAATTTTGAATTTGGTCCCACTGCTCTAGGTGATACTATACCTATCACTTCATTAATTTTATTATAAATTTCATTAATGAGGTCAAGGGAGAGCCTTATGTAATTGTTTGAATGTTTCTTTTTATGAATTAATTTTGGTAGGAATCTATTGTAATAATTTTTGCTATTGCTTGTGTGAGCATTTTGCAGACTGAATTAATTAAGAAAATTGGCCTATAATTTCTGCCATTACCCATATCCTACCAGGTTTCAAAATTACAGAAATAATTACAGTCCTAAGAGAGTCAGGCAACTTTTTGATGCTGCATTATACATGCTACACTAAATGCCATGGAAGACTTGATTAAAATATTAATGCATCTCAGCTGGAAATCCTAGTGTGTCTTTCTGCTAAGTACTTTGATTAGAGATAGAATTATTTTGCTTGAATTTTCAGAAAAGTCTGCAGTTCTTAAGGTCTGTGGGTTTGGTTTTGCTGCTAAATTGAACCATTTGATATCCACTTAATACTGTTTTTCATAGTAAATACCTAATATCAATTTAATTTGTGTTTTGTTCTGTATAAGCTTCAAATACTGGAAGGAAATATCTGTGGAGACGTTTAAGTAGGAAATAGAGTCATGATCATCACGGATCTCTTGCATCCTATGGGAAGTCTGCTAGAGTAATTTTTCTCCCCATTTCTTGCATTGTCAGTCTTTATATGTTATTTTATATCTGTATTTCATCTTTACCTGTTCCATTTTCAGAGATTTTACAACAGACTATCTTTGCCACCTGGCTTCGGATGAGTGCAGTTGCCCACAGCCTGCCTGACAGTCTGGTGTCTCAATGCATTTCAGGGGGAAAAAGAGTAGACAAGCTGAAAACAGTTTTTACCCTCCAATCTTATGGCAACTTCGTGTGTCAGTGGCTCAGCAAGGAGATGATGGAGCATTTTGTGACAGTTGCAGTGGGCAAGGGTCAAACTCTGCACTCTAAAAGCAAGCTGGACCTTCTCTGTGTCTGTCTGGGACACAGTCCTACCTCACAAATGACTGAGGGTACTGCTGAAATGTGACAATATGTAGCAAGTGATCAGAATTTCCTATCCACTGTGACATCTACATTTTGGAGTCACCCAAGGCAAGGATCAAATATCTTTCCGGATAATAGAGGTGAACAAAAAATAAACCAAATAAACCACAAAGCAACTGACTTAAAGCCTAAATACTGAGAGGAACCAAAGCAGGAAAAATATAGAGAGATCCCATTTCAGAAACTTTTTTTCTTAATTTACTCAATACTGCAAAGAAAATGACTTAATATATTATTTATCCCTTATGCTCCTGGATGGATTTACAAGAAGAATGGATCTTTGACCTAAGTAATTTTACATTATTAATCTTTGTGAGTTGCCCAAAGACCAATCTTATTTTCTCCTCTAAGAAGCAATAAGATAATATAACAAATTTTTTTCCATGCATGTGATTTCTTCTAGCATGGTGAGTAATCATTGTTCTTTCTGCTAAAAAAAGTACTTTTTTGTGTACTGACTTTAAGAACCTGGCATTTTTCTGGTATAATCTTAGCAAAATGGCATATCTTATATTGTAATATGTATTGAAATTTTGAATATTATATTTGGATTAAGCTTGCCCATGGCTGAAAACCCAGGATGCTATTTCCAGGTATTTAAAAATGTTTAGGATACACTACCAGCAACACCATCAGCTTAGTTTTCCTAGAGTGACTGCATGTTTCTTTTCAGTAAACAAGTCCTGTGGCTTGGTATTAAACATACTTGGATGTGTCTACTATATTGGATTCTTCCAGCTCTTTTAAGCATTTCTCAACCTAGTTTTGGATCCCACTTAGGTGTATGAAGCTGCTGTGATCTAGAAAATGATGAATTAAAAAAATAAACACCTTCAAAGGTTATATAAGAGAGGATGCTCGTCGTCTTTGTCATTTTCTGATGTTTTCACTGGATGATTTCATAGGAGTTTCTTTGGTTTCAAAATCTTGCTAGGAGACTTCCTGGAGAATCACTGGAGATTCTTCCTGGAGAATCACAAACTTCAAATTCTGTGAGAATGTGCTAAAATTGCTACATAGCACTTCTGAGTGGTAACACTTCATCTTTCAGAGTATTGTCCCATCACAAAGTTGCTTAACAATTCTCATCCATTTTTTTATTTCCTAGTTTTTCACTTTTTCACCATTTGTAATGTTTCTTACTGCTTTTTTTATTTCCATATCAATGCTTATTAAGAAGTGGCAAATTTTCCCCCCTTTTTGTTTTTGCTCAAGCATTTTAAATTTTTTAGGTGTGCCCACAATTATTTTGTGAGTAGGAGTTTTACTACACACACTGAAAAACTTCACCACACTCATAGGTTTGCATTCCTTTCAGGAAATGCTGACATAACAGAACTCTAAGAAGCTGCCAGTTTGCCTTATAAAAAGGGAGTTACAATTTATAATAAGTAGAAGTCATCATATTGCATGAATTACGCTGAAATACAGAAATATTAAATGAAGTATTTTTAATTACTGAAAAGGAAAAGAAGTAGGATCTCTTAAACCTCAGAGATTAAGTACTAAGAAAATTAATCAGGGTGGAAAAAGACCCCACATGTTTGCAGTTCCTGTTTTGTCTAGCTAATGACTTGAGTAACCTAAATAATGCTGGCATTATCAAAATGGATTAGCAAATATTTATGTTAGCCTGACTGTTCAGCATGTCTGCACTGATGAATATAAACATCTTGTGGGAAAAGACTGAATTTGCAAAGGCTTCGACCTGCATTTTGTAACAGGATATAACTTAATATTTCTGATTACCGAAGATGAATTCTAATGAGCACATTTTTATGACCTATATCATTAGATGGACATAAAATATTCCTCCAGTAAGTGTTTGTGGAAAGGATTCTTAACAAATGAATTGCTGAACCTCTGAGACCTTCTTTGTGCATTCATTTGCATGCCTTTGTAACAAAACAAACACGGTTAGCTGGAAAATAAACATGGAACCTAGAATTCAACCAAATGCAGGAATATTTTCTATCTTCGCTTACTATTTGAGTAGAGTGTCACTATTCATGGAATGAGAAAACTGTGTCTAGAACTGACTGAATTCAAAATGGAGGAAGAATTTAACCTTTTACATACGTACTTCCCACAGAAGTGTCCCTAAGGTGGTATTATGGACCCAGAGGAGAGTAAACTATAGCCTGTTGGATGGGGCAGCCACTAAAAGTTGGAAATGTTTATGATGGAAAGCTATTTTATGCACAAGGGTTTGTGCACATGATTCAAAGCTGGATTATGAACAAAGTTCTTCACCATCTGAAGTGAATGGTCCACATAGCAGGATATGGAATTAATATCTGTTGAGCCAAAGGTAAACAACTGATTTATGTCATGTAGAACAACTATATGAACTCAAAAATCAAGCTTTGAAACCTGAATATTTTACTATATATTGTCTTACACTACAAAAACAATCTATACTCAGTGATAATGCAGCTCTTTTCTTTTGTCCCTAAAGCATTCCTAACACTGACATGTACAATGCAGTGACGTGGTGTTTTGCACCATTTGCAAAGCATCGTAAATTAATGATGCCCTCAGCTTTGTTCTGTTCAACAGGGCAGTCTCACCATATACACACACTAGGACTCTCAGTGCTCATCTGCTTGGGGTGCCTCTACAGAATCTCTACAATGTAATACATTAGTTTTTCTTTCCTATATCCATCTCTGTTTTCAAAATAACCAGAGATCATGATGACTGGATACATTGTGTGACACTTTCTGTTATTCACTTCTATGTATTCCTGCGTGTTTGTGGAATTTCTCGTACAACAAAACAAAAAAAGATATAGGTCCAGGGTTTCTATGCTCTTTGTTATTATGGAATATACAAACAGAGGGATCTCTACAAGGTAGGTGAGAGAGTGAAACAAGAGCTAGGGATGGCTGATAGGACAAGACATAATACTGCTTAAGGTAAGGCAGGCAAAAGCTGGGAAAATGAGAGGATGCTAAGCAGAAGTATTAGAAATGAAATGTGGTAAAATGCTGAGCCAAAAGGCTAGATTGAGAGCCTGGCCAACAATCAGGCTAAAGATCATTATCTGTATTACAAGACAGAGAAAGGGGAACAAAGGGACAGACTAAGGCAAACTTGGGGGTGGTACCAAAAATATAGGAGGGTGGAGTGAGGTAACATTAGGCCAGTCAGACTAGAAAAAAATCACAGAGTTCGTGGAGTATGTCTGCAGTTGAATGACACTTTTCATGGACTTTAGCTGCTTGGATTGTGTCATGTACCTTATGGGACTAAATAATGAGTGTGGCCAAAAAATCAGTCTGAAACTTTCAAGTAGACCCAGCAAGTAAAATGTATCACATCTTGGCACTGAACTCTGCAATACAGAGATGTCCAGTATAAACCACTGCATCTCCTAGAAGGATGGTTACTTAACACTGTGTTTTTCTTTTCATCATTTTCATAATTAGGATATTTTTCTCACAATGTTTGAAAAAAAAAAAGAAGTATTTTCATTAATTTTCCTTTTATTTTTAATTTAAAAATACATTTCTAATCTTATCTTCTCTGTGATCAGATTTTGGTTAGGCTGTGTGTAAATTTCTTTCCAAGGTGGATGAATTCAAAATACTTCAGCTGAAACAAGAGACATTAAAATGATGTAATTTTGTAAAGATGTATATCAATATCTTTTTCTAATGTATATCAATATTCTTACTTCAGTTGGATCAGAGGTAAGCAGTTATAATTCTATTTCTTTCTATCAAAAATGAGTGCTCCTACTATAACTGTTGAGAAGAGGATCACATTCTGAGCATCAGAAAGCATTGTGTTGTATCTGCATAGATTTTTGTAGTCTATGGGAATGTTACTTCTTTTCTTTAACAATAAGCATGACATATCTAATAAATAACTTGCAAAAGTAAGTTAAGGGCTCTTTTTCAGACATTATTTATCTCTTAAAAACCCAGCTTTTTTCAATGACCTGAACTTGGAAGGTAGGAATAATGCAGAATGTTTCTATACTTCTTTTTAAAACCCCGCTGAAATCTTTTTCTCCTGTGGAGGAAGGGGAACCAAGAGGAAAGAACACTTTGGAAGAAGAGAGGAAATAGAGTAATAGAGTGACTTTTCACTTGTCGACACCTAGAGAAACCTTGGACTAAGAAATATCTATTAACTGTAGAAACAGCAGGTCATGACAGCATGAGTCCATTTTTCCCCTTTAATGAGTAAAATCCTTAGAAAAATTTTGCTTGAAGATATTAATAAATATATTCTATGCAAAATCTGTCATGATTCAGTACTTTACCTCACCAAGGAAAAGTTTTTCTTTTTTCCTTTCACTCATTCATTACTTATCTAGGCTTTAACCTTTCCAACATCCCCTGAGTTAGCCTAAAGTACAGGCTTTTCTACAATGATTTATGCATCACATAATGAAAGATTCATAATAAGCTACACTTTTTCTCAAATAACTCTCTAAGTAATTTTGATTTGCCCTTTTTAAAATATTTTTTACAGTAGCTGCTGCCATTTTATTCACTGATTAAACAAGACTACTTTGGCAGCACGTAATTTTATTAATGCCTGTTTTAAAAGTAAGTTGAACTTGGCTTATAATTATGTATAAGTAAAAAGTTGGTAAGTTTAGCAACGATGTAATCTCATTTCATCAGCACATGAATAAACTTTGTTGGTATCAAGAAATAATAGCATCTTTGTAGCCATAACTCACAAACTTTCTGAGACACATATGGCCAAGAATCTGGTGGTAGATTATGCCTGAAGGCTGAAGGACTTCAGCTGCACTGGATCCTGGGAGGTTTAGGTCTCCTTTCTGCCAGGCAGTGTAGCATTTCATCTCTGCTTCTGCCTGCTTTCCCACTGTGAGCCTATTACCTATATTTTGGCAGAAGATCTCATAGGTAACTTGAAGTGAAATGGAAAATCAGTTATTTTAAATACAGACCATCTATCTAGTGCACAGTAGTTTGCTTTCAGGGACATATTGTTACTGTGTTAGACCTGATCAGAAAAGTTCTCCTGAAATACTTTGCTGCAGTCAGATTCTTGACCAGAAACAAAATTGATTTTGGTGAGTTCACTGAGAAAAGTGGAAGAAATATACTGAATAAGAAGAGCTTATTACATATTTTTATTTATTTTTACAGTCTTTAATTATGGCAGTAACAATGAACACATGGATTCTAATTTCCATTGGAAATCACATTTGCTTTAATTTCATTCCTTTACAGAATGCTTTTCTAATGTACTCCTCAAAAGATGTGAAAAACCTTGAAGTGTTGACATTTTCTATAAAATTGCTATATTCAAGTTTTTTAATTTACTCAGTAATAAAAAGACCAGTTGCATTTAAGACAAAGATACTAAAACGAAAAATCAGATGTGTGGTATCTGGCAATGTGTAAATGAAATGATACAGGGAAGAAACTGCTGGAATTGTAATTAGACAAATTATTTCAGATTGCCAATTATTGCATATAAGCACTTAAAAGCAGAGGTAAACCATAATGAGCTAATTATTACTGAATTAATATTTAACTGTAAATAATTATTATTTCTAATATTTTGAGGTTCTAATTTTTAATCAATATTCTATCCTCTGAAATAAAATATTTCCCTAATGAGAGGAGTTGTTTATTGTCTTTCTAATTCACCAGAAATGACTCCTAAAAATGGGAGATAAGTTCATCTGGAGAAAAAATTCACAAAAAAATTGAAAAGGAACTGATAGAGTACAATTTTCCAAAATTGTCGTTTCTAACAAGGATTGCTGTAAATATGGAATAAAACATGTTGAGTACATAGATATATTTAACTAGAAAAAACATGTAAATGAGACAAGTAGACATATCCAAATTATATTTTATTTCAAACTTTGTTTTTAAGTAATTATGTCAACATTGTCTTGATTAAAGGGGAACACCAGTGTCTAAGCATAGCAAACAATCTTGGAGGCAGAAAATCCAGTTTATTAGGTTTTTTTTAAATCTTAAGCTACTGGAGATAATTAGAAGTTTGACAATCACTGAATCACAAAATGGTTTGGGTTGGAAGGGACCTTAAAGATCATCCAGTTCCAATTCCACTGCCATGGGCAGGGACACATTTCAGCTAAAGACACTTTTAACAGTCATCTTTCTCACTGCTAGAGGTCTGTTTTCCTAGCAGCTCATGTAATCTGGCTGTTCTAGTTAGAATTATGATTTTGGAGAAAGAATAGTCCTCTTGTTTGTTTATCTTTTAATTTGTGAAGGAACTACCTGCAGTATCAATACTTTGAAGAAAATAGTAACTAATAGAAGTAATAGTAACTAATAGTAACTAATAGTAACTAATTAGAAGCTAGAATTTAAGGAATTGTGTGCAACTCCTCACTGATGTACAGCATGTTAAATAAAAACTATGATTATTACCCTAGGAGGACTATGCTGGATTACTGCAGTTATGGGTTTGAAATACATTGTGGATTTTTAAGCTTTAATCAAACAGTATTTATTGTCTGCTTTTTATTTCCTGAAAAAAATAATGGTAGGACTGTCATCCATTTGTCTTCTATTTTCTGGGGATTTATTGTTTGCTTGGCTTCTGATATGGTTTTTTTTTTTTTTTTTTTTTTTTTTTTTTTTTGGTTTTTCTTATCTGAAATATTTTTGCTGATGAATGGGAGAGATTTGATCCTGTTGTATGCCTTAACTCTTTCCAGTGTAGAATCCTACTCTTAAATCTTTTAAAACACTCTGTTTTGAGCTGTGCTAACAGTGACACAGGAAAAGTAGAATTTAATCAGAGTTATATTTAAAAATTTAATCACAGAGCAAGAAAACTGAATTAAATGTCCACCTCTTGATTAAATAGTATTTCAGGAAAAGGTTCAGTTAAAGCACTTCACCATTTTTAACCTATCAAGTGAAATGATGCTTCTGTTGTCACTGTTATGTTGCTACTGAGCTGCATCCAAACAAGTGAGGGCAAAAGTGTCTAACTGTGTCTCTGGATATCTATGGATGCTTTGATATTTAATGTAAAAAATGATACCATCTGTCACATTATCTACTGTTCTTCAATAGATTCTGGTTTTAATATATTATTTGTTAGTATCTGTCCTGGAACCCATTCTGCTTCCCTGGCAGTCAGAAAGCACAGATTCTAAGAAGCATATTTCTAGGTAATAGTAATGGTCACAGTATAATGAGGATTAAGTTGAGATTAATTTTTTTTTTTTCCTCATCCAATGTATCTTTTTTCAGGTGGAGTGGAGAGATATTCCCTTGAGAAAAAGGTGCATTATCATTTTAAATGAAGGAGAGAGGCATCTCAGGTCCAGTTCCTAATCAGGAATTACCATTGAAATGGGAGTTACCCCTTTAAACGTTTCTTGTGAGGAAGGGAGGAAGTAAGAACCACACATGTATGTGGTTATTCCCTATAGCCTATGCATGCAGATCTGTGTTAGACACTTTGTCCTTCCTTTTATTTAATACATTTCTTTTCTGTGATCCTTTTTGCAAACATATCCAATATAAATACAAATTTGAGCTCTTTATGTTGAAAACTTGGACCTTTCATATATGCATATAAAGCAAAATCCTAAGAAAAATGTGTGCTAGCTACTCATATTTCCCTAGGCATGTCTGTCATCAACAGCCTTTGCCTCCAGAGTTAAGAACCAGACTATAAACACAAACTCAGCTCATCATCATTCTCCTGAAAGGGAAAGAGAAACATAAAAAAAAGTTAATGTGATTCTGCATCACACTAACATGCAGAATCAGATGAGAATATTACCTTTGTATTCTACTAATGCATTTTGCTTGAAATATGCCCTTCTGCTTTCCTTTTTCACTTATACACTAGAATCTTCAAATTTGCAATTTTTTTAACTTTGTACTTGAATTAGCCTTCAGAAACTTTTTCAGATGTAATAAGATAAAGCTGAAACTTTTTTTTTACCATCTAGTCTTTTGAGGGAAGTATTTCAAAAATTCATGTCTTTCTGGAAACATACAAATTTCCATAGTACCAGTAAACGCATCAATTGTATTTATAATGCCCTGTAATGTAGGTTCTAAAATATGGTAATTCCTATTGCAATAGGTCTATTAAGTTTTTATAACTAAATAAGTATTTGAATGAATGCATTATTGCATAAGACAAGTTAATCATTCACATCCACTACTAGGAAAGTTCTGATCCTCCTTCTCTTTGAGCCAGGAAAATGCTGCTTCAGGATGAGAATGCAGCCAATCATAAAACATATTTTACATATTTGAAACTGTGGTGAACTGACTGTAGAATCTTTAAAAGACAAGAAAATGCTCTCCAAAATGTGCTCACATATTCTATGTAGTTATTACTCATCCCTAGCCTGATTGCTATAGCATAGGTTTTTCTCCAGTGGTTGATTTTATAGTGAAGATTTGTTCAGTAGAAATTTTTGTATAGAAGGAAGATTTAATCCAATGACTAACTGTTTATTTGGAGTTTGTTTTGGGGATTTATTTTAATGTTTCTGTTGAAAATACCTTTGGTTTGGTTGTTTGGACAATAGCTGCAGATTCTGTGCTAGACTGCTTGAAAAACAATCTGTAGAAATGCATTTGAAAATGAAGCTATTTCTCTGAAGCTCTTCTTCATGTACATTTTCAAGTCCCTTCACATGTAAAGCTGTCAATTATTTTAATATGAATTACAATTTTCTATGCAAGAGCATAGCTGTGGTTAAGAATGAGCAGAGAAATTACTGAAACTACAAATAATAGAAGTTCCAGCATAGGAAAAAAAATCAAAGGCTTATTTAAAGCAAATATTCTTTTCCTTAGTGAAATTCTACTCAAGTATAAAATATCTATATTTATTGGCCCAAATAAAGAACTATTAACCTTATACTACAGGTCACTCATGGCAGAATTCAGTTGTTGTACATCAGTGTCAAATGCTGTTTAAATGCCCTTGAGTGCTGATACCTCCCATTTCCAGCAGTCTTTACTGAAGGCTGTAGGTTTTTTGAAGATCCTCTGTCATGGCAATTGTACCTAGCAGTAGCTTTTCAAAGTTGTTTTGCTGTCTTGTCAGTAGAGGTAGCCTTTAGTTACCTCTAAGTATCAGGTGCCATTTGAGGGAGACTCAATAGTCATGACTGCAGGACATGACATGGACAGGACTGTTGAGTTCTCACAGATTTCTAATTATGGATAGAGATTAAATCCTCTTTTCTACTTTGACATGTTTTTTTTCTCATTTTTGGAATTATTTTATTGGGGAAATAGTCTGCTAACTTGAGTTAGCCTAAGTATAAATATTTATTCTCAGTTTTCAGTGCATCCATTGTTTTTGTTTTTCAGTAAAGGGATTGATTTCTTTATTCTTGTTTCTATTTGCTATTGTTTCTTAGTGATATTTCTCCATAAATCCCTACCTAGGAATCTGTCATGATGGAGTACTACAGGGCTCATTTGTACTTGTATTTTCATGTTTGTGTCATGAATGTTACGATAACTTGTCAGCAGTTGGAGGTGTTCTCTTGGTTCATGTGCATGTGTTCTTTCTCAGTCTAGGATCTGGTTCTATGTTTTCTAGAACTTGGCTCTATTTTCATTGGCCTGCATCTGCAATTTACATCTGAACTTATCATGCATATTTCCATCTACATTTCTCAGTAGCTATTTCTTTTTCTTTTTTCTTTTATTAGTCTAAAGATCAGTTTTTTCCAGCTTAATGTTCTGAAGTAGCTGTACCATGGGTGAAGTCAATAGCTGACCATGTCTCCAGTGCCACCCTGTGTCTCAACTCATCATCCTGTGTAGGTGAACCTCTGTGCCACATCCTGTGTCTCCCCTCCCTAGGGTATCATCTATGATACCAAGCCTGTATTTCTCAATACAGCATCATTATGTCAGTCATAAAACCATTGTGGTGTTGACATATAAAGATAAGCTAGCCAGAGCCACCTGGCCAATTGTTACTTAAAAAAAGATCTGCTAAAATACCAACGTGCTAAATCAGGAAGTTCAGCTAAAATTTAGAGAGAAAAAGTCTGTCAAACACCAGTGCTGAGGGTATAAAGCTTGAAATCTCTTTATTAACAGTCTCAATAGGGTATTATGGGGCTGCAAGATTATGATACGAATATAATTAATACTGATGAAAGAAAACCTCTTACAAACCTTGCCTTTCTACATATTCTGCAGGCAAATTCAACAGGGCTAACATCCAGGCTGACTCAACAGAAGTCGTTCTGCTTAGTACATTGGATAATGCAAGAGGCTGAGAACACCAGATAGTATTTACTAAAGAAGAATGACGTACTTATCATTCAGCAGCACCATCTGCTTTAGCTTGTTAAAAAAATTCTGACCCAAAATTTCATGCCCTAGAAGAGATGAGCAGGAGAAAGGTTTCAGGGTATTTGTGACAAGCGAGATGACTTGTAGAGGAAATTTTTTTTACAGTAGCACTTCAACTTCTGTTTCACTTCTTTATATTCCTTATCTCTAGGCTGCTACAGTTACCTGTTCTTCAGGAGTAATTCAGCAGTTGTTTCAGTCTGCCTTATATGTCTTTTCCTTTTAGGAAACACGTATGATTTTCATTGTTCAATTGCAATGCTGTCAAAGAGTGTTTTAAATTGTGAAAAAGTGTTTCCTCATTACTCACTAAATAGAGGAATTTAATTATATTCTATCTTTTGCAGAAGAGTACTGTGTTAGAAGATACTCCTTGTTGCCTTAGAACTAAAAAAATGAATATGACCAAAAATGATTTTCAAGAGAAAAATTACATAAGTTTTGTCTGGAAATCATAATTATCCTTTAAGGTACTTACTAGCCTTTTGTTATCCCCAAGACTATAGTCTAGGGGATAAAAATACACTTCCAGTTCCATATTCTCCTCTGTGGGAATCGTCTTTATTTACCCACAGTTCTGTTTTGAACCATGACTTTGGTTTTCTTCAGGAAGGATTCTTCGCAAGTACAGTGATAACATTCTGAGAATGAACATAATCACCCATTAATAAATTCATCATTTCAGGGTATTTCCTACTTCAAATCAACTTTGAATTTTAATCTTTAGTTCATGTGTAAGTCTAAACACTCAGGCTTAGGAATTGCTGAAAGGGGAATATATATTCAAGGAAGAAAATGTGTTACTTTTAATATAAATGAGATGTGCATGTTTCTACATCTTCTGTTCCCTGTACACCCTGGCACAGGCACAGACACATTTTTGAGTCCAACTTCCATGATTTGGGTGCAAAAGAACTAAGACAGGAATGAGCCCTCATCTTTAGTCCTTTTCTTGAATAAGGTGCTCACACTGCTGTGCAATGACTTCCAATCTGAATATTTTACTAAGCCTACTAAATGTCTGTGTATATAAATAGACACCTACACTGACACAAAGAAAACATATTTCCTACAGGAAATAATTCCTAGAAAATTAACTGTAGAGCATACTGAAAACAGATCTCACTGAATGTTTCTGAGGGACAGGATTATCTCTAGGGTTTAGTAGAGTTAAGTTTTCAGGATCAGCAGTCGAGAAACAAAAATTTTCTCCAAGAGAAGTAATTTTAAAAGTATATTAGCTTCTTTTTTATCCCCACTGGAGCATCATTTAGAAACCCAGACTAAAATCCTACCAAAGATTTCAAAGGAAATCTGGTAACCCGGTAATCTTACAAGTGATTTTGAACAATTTTCCTATTGACACGTTTAAAGTATAAGGCTCTAACTGATTTTAAAACCTTGAAAATAAAATGAATGTCATACAAATGATATTAGGAAGTACTTGATGCTTCTGTGAAGCCATATATTTCACATACATAAACATGACAGACATCATGTGAATATTACTACCAGGCAGTTTTAGTGCTGTCATTTTAAACAAGTGCAGCTTTTGTTAAGATGCCATTAATTTTTATTTAATTGATGCCTTGGTTTTAAAGATTGGGATCATTCTGTAGCCACATTATTATTCTATGCAGCAGCTTACTCCAGGCTAATTTATTTTCATGTCTGCATTCTTTGGGAACGTCAGATCTGTTTATTCAGAGCAGATAAATCTGCCATGTGGTAAATGATAAGAAGGAGATGGTCAAGTATGTTATGTTTCTAACCCTTTGAGTTCTGTCAAAATTATTGTAAAAATGTGTGATATATTTTGAAAGGAAAAGAATAATGTGTTGTTTTATTCTGTGGAGCACTTATGAATTTCATATAGAATACTATTAGTCTAGAAATTGGATGTGCCAGTGTACTATAGAGAAATGAGTTTTTGAATATAATGTTCTGCATAAAATGAAGAATGCTATTTATCATAATATTTGGCATTTAGATAGAACTTTTTTGAGACTCTAAGCATTTTATTAATACTTATTAACTGCACCACATGACACATTGTTTGAAGCAAGCAATTCTCCCATTAAATTAAGAAAAAAAGATAACAGCATAAAGAGTGGTGGTTATTCAGAACCATCGTAATCTGCCTTTCCTAGGCTTCTTGCTTCTATGAGACCATAGTCCTTCATTTCTTGAAAAGGAATAGCATTCCAAGAAGCCAAAGAAAATTTAAGATTAAGTTTGTATTGCCTTATTTCAGTAAGTAAAACATTAGGGCATATTTGTTTATATCAGTTGTTTGTTATGTTATTTCTATTCTAAGATATGGAATAATCTCTATTAACTCTTCATGGGCTGAAGGGTGATGATCTTTTAAATTTATACTACTACTGATAATGAACCATTCAAAAGCAGTCTTTTATTTAAAGATGTAAATACTGTCATTCTTTCATTTAGTAAATACATATTTAGTTAAATGGCTTTTTTGGTAAATTTTTCTAATGACACTTAGATGTTGCAGACAGAGATTTTCTTTGTCTTTACTATTAAGAATTTGGTATGACAGAGCTTTAAAAATAGGAAGAGGTCTGTTCATTGCAATATGTTAAAACTGAATCTGCCTTTGACCTCTTCATTCTTGTGATTGACCAGGTGCCAGTTTGCCCTGTTGTACAGTACAGATAGCAGCACTGTATAATTGTTATATACAGATAACTGTTATATGTATAACTGTTTATAAACAGATAAAATTACTGTTATAAAGTATAGATTTACTAACAGAAATGTGTTCATAACAGAAAGCTATTTGCTGCTATCATAAATCATGTCATATCCCAGACAGATTTTGAATGGCATTATCTTTGGAAAATCAGTAACTAGCTGTATCTCTGTAGTTTGCCCTGCAGTTCTTACTAGCAATGAGAGTTTAAGAGCCTCAGGACCCTCAAGGAGAGAAGTAAAATGAAGCCACTAAATTTTATATTGTTGTAAGGAACAAATCTAGATGAACTTGTAAAAGTGTCTCATAAATTTGGTGCTTGCACAGAAAATATATTTTTCAATTGATTGATGAAAAAAGAAAATATTAAAGAAGTTTAAACTAGTGTATATAGTGTTCAGTAAGAACAAAAACCAGCTAACTATTTCTTATGCTAAGAAAAGTATTGTGGGTTTGACCCCTGTATGGGCCATTCACTTAGGAGTAGAACTTGAAGATCCTTGTGGGTCCCTTCCAACTCAGAATATTCTGTGCTTCTGTGATTTAGATACACAGGATTATAGACTAGAGCACAGAAATAAAGCAAACCTTGAGCTTTGTTTTTGAAAGGTATTGCAGAGTCCTAGACAATATGGAATGTTTCTGCACAGCAATGTTTGGTAAGTATGAACTGAGAAACAAGTGTTTTTTCCTTGAGAACACCTGCAAGAGAGAATTGGAAGTACTTACTTATCTCTTAATGCTCTTTCTCATTCATAGTCCCATGTAAGGTGGAACATTGTGCATTGGATTTTGCTTTGTGAGTATTGAGAGCTAATAATCTGTGAAGACAGAATAACCTACAACATTAGAACAAGGTTCTTTTGCCTCCTTCTAGTGGAAGGTTCTTTTGCCTCCTTCTAGTGGAAATTCAGGCAGTCCTTCTCAAAGTACACAAGAATACTTTAGGTTCTCTTATAAAACTTGTAATGAATAGGAAATCCAATGTGGTATTCTTTGCTAGTTCTTCTGCCTTAGCTTTTTTTTTTTTTTTTCCTTTCTTTTTTGCTCTGTTTTTTATTTTTTTTAGAGACTTTCTCTTCCATTTTTCTTGTAACAAGTCATAATGCAAAAGGATTGGAGAAATTTTCTAAACCTAAAAGCTTAATGAAGAGTCATCTAGACTAGACAGGGTGACACACTTAGTCTTAAACGTCAATTGCCTACGCCAAAAAACAAACAAAAGTCAGTTTGAACTCTGCTTGTTCTATCTGTTCATTCCTTCCAATATTGCAGTTTTATGCTCAACCTCAAAATCTCAAAGTATGAAATTTAAAAGATCACTCTAAAGAGATTTTTGAGATAGCTTTCCTATTTAAATAATAAAGAAAAATCAGCTACCTATGTGATTTCCCTATCCCTCAAGTTTTTTTAAATGAAGCATGACAAATTTGCCTACTGTGCTGTATATAAGATAGGTCTTTCAACACATCATGGACCATGAAGGACTAAGATGATTTTATCTGGAATCTGCAGTGCAACAGAATTATCTATATCATACAAGAAAAGTATTTTTGTCCAGTTTGGTTTTTTTTTAACTTTTAAGGACGTGATGAACTAAACTGATTTTAAAAATAAAAATTTAAAAATTATATAATTCTCTTTGTATTGTCATGCAAAGTGTGATTTCTGGTTTTTTTTCCTTAAATTCTATAAAACTGATCAAACAGAGAAACATTTTCTCTTCTTTTCATGATAGTGTCTTTTTAGTATTATTATTCTCTTTTACTTATGATATTTAATAGCAAAATATTATCACTGATTGTATGGAGTTGCAAGGGACCCAGAAAGGGCTAGTAACAGCAGGGTCATCAATCCCTATGTGGGCTATTCACTTAAGAATTACACTTAATCATCCTTCTGGGTTCCTTGCAACTCAGAACAATCTGTGGATTTCTGCTTGTTTGCAGAATTGCTGTGTATACTATTGAAATGGATTAACAATTCTCTGAGGTCAAATGAAATCTATAGAGTTTAGCCAGGACTGCTTTTACACCTTTTTTTTTTTTTTTTAATTGTTCTGTGTACTGCATTCATTATGCCTAGTTTTTCCAACTACAAAATAAACCACCATGTCTTTCTGGGAGAATAGAAAAGATTAACTTATCCACTGGAGATTTTTCAGTTGTTTGTTTTCATAAAAGCAATTATATTTCTCCTTTTCCCATGTTAGAAAAAAGATCATATCTAGAATCTCTAATCTTAACACTGAAGGTCTGCTTGGCCTTTCTGTTGCCTAAGTATTGTGCTGATCATGGTTAATGTTTTACTTTTGTAAAAGTGTTTTTTGTCTGTGTTGGAGAGTAATATCCCCCCTAAAGGTCATGACTTGAAAAGATACATGAAGTCAAGTGAGTGGCACAAAACAGTAGGTAGCAAAACATTGTACAATTCGTTGAACAGTAAGGTCAATTACTTCATATCTACTCGTAGTTCAGCACAGCTGGATTGAAAAAAATCACAATATCTGACTGGCATTCTGTAGCAGTCTAATGTGGAATAATAATAGAGTTTAAATTGCCAGTTTACCAGAAGTGTCATTCTGAGTGGGCCAGCACAGAAATGAGAAGCAAGCTGTCTGTCAGAAAAGTATTACAAAAAGAACTAGAGTATTAGTAGAACAGAAAAGGAAGAAAATAGTAGACATGCATTGCTTGTTAAACTAGGGGTCTGACATCCTAGTTTTTATACACTTTTTTTTCTTAAAACTATCTGATCAGACTATTGCAGAAACTCTTTACTATTTAAATGTTGTTAGTAGCTTTTTATAAAGGCAATTAACATCCATAAAAAGTTCCTAAATTATCAACATCTGAGTTCAAAAGTTCATTTGCACTAGTTAAGTTCTTGATAATGAATGAGTACTGAGATCATATACAATTCTTGAAGTACTGCACTCCAGTGGAAAATTTGAACAGTAAAGACTAACTTCCTAAATGCATAAGAAACATGAGGCAGTACTCTAGTAAGGAGAAAGAGCATTAAAAAGTAATAGAGGACAGTCAAAGAGGAATTTAGCATATACTGATAAATATGCAGTGGAAAAGTAATTTTATGTCCTTAAAGTCATCCAAAAACAGGATGAACTTGCCTGGGAAAGCCATATATATACTTTCACAAGCTTTGTGATTAAAAAAAAGTTGACAGGAACTGTTAAAGAATGGTTTTGATGTGATCTTCCCAAATTTTATATCAAGTCCACTCCTATAGACAGTTTAATGCTTGCATGCAAATTCAGAAAGAAAGTAATTTTAGAATTTGGAAAATATTTTTATAAGGATATTTTTGGCATTACATGAAATATATTAACTAAGATGGGTTACCCTCGTTGGTAAAAAGGAAGCTACTATATTTTAATGATTATTAGGTTTTCTTGCACAGTTTAGGATACTTGGTTCAGGTTTATTTTGTCCAGAAAATAGGTAATAAAATTTTTAATGTTTTTCATTGTATCATTTTTATTGTGTAGGTTAAACATGTTTTTAATGCTGACTCAGAAACATAAATGCAGTGATAGGATTTGTAAACTATTTTTCCTTTCAGTATTATTTCCCTGTTCAGATAGTACAGGGCTGCAAAACTATAAGAAAAATCCAGATTATGAAATTTACTTTCTCTATCATATTTCTGTTTCTTCAAGTTCTCTTACATCATTATCTGTGGGTTATCCTTCCATTGGAGTTTCCAGCAGTGCCATATAATATGGGAGGGTTTTATTGCAAGTTTAAACCCCATGTTCCTTATTAAAAGTCATACAGCATAATTGTTTTTCAGCTTTTCTGAACCTAGAAACTTCTGTCTCTTTTAATGTTGCAAGTGAAGTCACTACATAGAAAGGAGTCATCACCCATAGTTCTCTCTAACTCTTCACATCACTGCCATCCAGTTGTTTCATTATGTCTGCTGTGAAGGAAAAGCAGGAGTCCCAGAAGCAGGTGGTGGGAAGGATAGAGGTGGAAGTTAAAGCAGCAGCTGGTGGCAGAAAGCTTTTGTTAGTAATTGCTTATCCTGAGTTTGAGTGGCAGCAGCATCCACACTGCTTAAAAGGCTAGTGTTCCAGCTATTTTCAGTATGAAATCTGGCAGTCAGATTTCCAGTTTACGGAAATCTGAGCACAGTTTTCCTTCAAAACAGTGAAATATGAAGTTTCTTTACTCTGGGGAATATATTCTACACATCGCAGGGAATTCTTTCTTGCAAGCCTTTTCAAGTAGAATGGGTATAATTTCACACACTTGCTTTTTCTGAGTTAGAAGTTTGTAAAAGCCTGGTAGACACCAGTTCATATGTTTCTCCTACTAGCACAGTTTTTAATTTCATATTCTAAGCAATTAAATTTGTGTTGGCTGGATGTTAGGTCAAGCGCTAATTATAAGTTAGTTTTCCTTGATGAAGAATCGCAAAGCATGTGCCAAAGATATTAAAATCTCCTTTTAGACACAGAGTAATCATGGTACTGGTAATGAAGGAATTGTTTCTCATGTGAATGTAGTTATTCACACTCGGCTTTTTGCAGCATGAGAACATTCTTTTACAACAGACATTACCCATTGCTAGAAGCTTGCTGTCAGATTAAGTGAATGAATGGTCCAATCTAGTGTGGCTGCATTTTTAAATTGAGTAAAATAAAATTAACTTTAGTGTTGTTATCAGTGTACTTGGCTGTTGTCTATATGACAGTTCCTTGGGAAAATTATGATTGACTGCTCTCAAGGCAAGAGTTTGAATACAGAGGGCAATGTACATGGGAAAACAAGACAAAACTGAACAAAATTGTGTGGTCTTGTAGTTGCTGATGTCAGCAGTAGTGGCAATGTCAGCAAGTTCTGATATTTTCATTCAGTCTTGCAGCACACATACAAACTTTGACAAACTGCCAAGCTTTAAATTTCATTGTTTCTAGCCATGCTGGCTTTTTTTTTTTTTCTTTACTACCTGGGTAATGCTTTTTTCTTCCTTGTCATGAAAAAAGAAAACATCTCTTGCTAACCAAAATTTATGAAGCAATCATAATTAAATTCTGTTTAGTCAAACCAGCAGTTCAGGGAGAATGGTGACTACTAGAAATTTTCTCTATGCAGGGTATATTGACATAAACATCACAAGATAAAACCTGACAACTACACTTTCTTCTGAGTTTCAAATCAGATTTTAGTTCATTACTTGTGGTAGGGATTATGAAGCACATAAACTTTCAATTCTAACAACTGGTTCTGTTTTTTCTTTTCCCAAATCACTAACAATAGATCAAAAAAAGTATTACAATTTAAAATATAGCTTCAATTTTCTAAACTTTCTCCCCACATATCAGACTTTCTAAAAAGTACAGTTTTAATCCCTATTGTGTTCTTCAGTTTCTTCAAAATTTATAATATTTGTAGAGCACTTTTAGAGTCCACAGACTACTTTCCTGTATGAAATTCTAAAAAGAGCAATTAGTGAATTACTAGGTAATAACATTAATTTAAACTTCACCATTAGTATTGTCTAAGATCTCAAATACCAAAAGAATTTATGTAAAAATAATATATTAGTTAAATTGTTCTAAAGATAAGTCAAGAAACTCACTATCAAATGAATTGACAGATTTTTTAGTAATAGGAGAAGAATGAGGAAAATTTCAAGGGTTGCAGTGGTCTATTCATGGAAAGGTATCAATGTCTCAAAGTACCTCTGGTTTCTCACCGCAGTGCAATCTTGAAGTTGTCAGTCATTTGTAGCATTTTGAGAAAGCCCAAAAATCAAAAATTCTTTTTTTTTTTTTTTTTTTTCAGTATTCATGTCTTTTTCTAAAACCGAGATAAGAAATTTGCTCTAGGGCTTATTTAAAAATTAATTAAGTTTTTTTTATATTGTTTTGTGTAATTTTCATTATTTTGAGAAATTAAAAATAAGAATAGCACACTACATTCTCAGATACAATCTGAGGGAAACCTGGTACTGCAGATTATCATTAACAGACAACAGACATCACACACAACAGGGTGCCCCCATGAAATAACCTGTTAGATACAAGATATTACATAATGACAGTAAATGAAGAGTGACACTGAAGCTCTTAAATACACTGTACCTGCATCTGCTGCCAATGGTACATCATTCCATATGTAGTCTCACTGAAACCTATTGTGGACAGAATTATTTTGCTAAATTTGGAAGAAAATACCTAAAACATGCATGTTTGAACATATGTATTTATCTTTTATTGAATTTCAGTACAGGACTTTTCAATGTCCTTGTAAAAGTGGATATGAGTGTTAGCTGAGCAGACACTTGAGAATCTATTCTTCTAAATGTAAATCTTTGATGACTATTAGAGAGAAATCAACTGAAATATAATGACATGAAAAGGAAAAAAATGCAATTATCTGTCCTGAAGTAAGGAAGGAGCTCTAGCATGTTGCTCCTAAATTACACAGTCAGGTTATAAAATGAAGGCATAGCCATTCTACATTACTTTTTCATGTCCTTTTGTGAGGTAGAATGCCACTAAGTTAGATTGATGGACCCACTGGGGATCTTTCTAAAGCTTATTGCTCTCTTGCACATATACTGCTGGTGTTTCCACAGATGTATGGGAAATTACAGCACAGCAAGCAGCGGTAGCAAGTTTATAGGTGAGATCAAGGGATTCTGAACTGTGAGGGAACACTTGGCCTTTGTGAAAAACTAGCATGCTCAAATATGTTATCTACAGCCTCTCCAAAAAGGAGTAGTCTCCATGGTCTACTTAAATGTACTAGTATAGCAAGTATATACAATTAATCTTCAGAATGTTAGACAGGAAAGCATGCGTGTTTTGAAAGAATCTGAGAACACATTATATAGAGAGCTTTTCTTTGATTTTTTTTCTTTCTGAAACGCAATAGAACTGGAGAGAGATGACTACAGGAAGACCGAAGGATTTGGTAAAAGGCCTAAATTAATCTTCTCAGTCAGAGATGCAAATAATGACCTCCAATATGCTGATATCAATTTGTGAAAAATGCTCTCCTCTGGGGTCCTGCAGATCCTTACAGGTTTGGTGCCCCTATCTGTGGCTTAATGGCTGACCTGAATGGAGGGCAAAAGTATCTGGAAGAGGAGGGAAAAGGCAGTAAAGGCACCTTCCCTATCAGAGTGCAGAAAAAGTGGTGCTAGCTCCATTAATCTTTGTAATGACTGCCTGCTACCTGTCCCCATAAGCTCCCTCTGGGGCGTTGTAAACTGCAGTAGGCACATTGGCTGAACAGGAAATCCTTCTCCTTTCTAAGTGAAAAGCCAGAAACTGGACCTGAGGGTTTGCCTCATGATCCTCAAGAAAATGAACTTCTATTAACTTTTTTGTAGTCTGTGCTTTATAATGACTTTAATGGTTTAATGATTCAATGGTCCTTGTAATTCTGTTTGCAGATAATGTAGCACTTGGCTCCACTGTAGCTTGTATTTGTTGATAAAATTTTGCATGTTATAGCTTTCACCCATGAGAATTTACATCCATAAAATATGTTTAGACTATCTGTAACTTCCTTCCTTCAACAGACTGCTTATGCATGATAAAAAATAATTTTTTTACTTGGTTACTAATTTTTTTCCCCTTCACTTTCCATCACCTAAACCAGCTTGGTTTTCTTTGAATACATGGAGAAATTTTCAAAGAAAATTAAAATTAAAATGAGATAGGTATATTTTATAGCTGCCTTTCCTTATAAAGTAAATATATACATCTTTTCTAAAAGATTACTGCTGTTCAGCATCCCTAACATGCAGCAATCATCTTCATTAAATTTGCAAATTATCTCCTAAACAGTTACTTATAAGATGTTAATGCTGTAGTAAACACAGAATAATAAACTCATAAATATGTCTAGGTATGAATTAACTACTTGAGTTAATAAAAATAATTTTAAGGTAGGTTTTAAGAGAGAAGTAGTGCATGTTTGGAAAAAAAGATGCAATCAGCCCAAATACACTTGACTTAGATGTATAATCTTAGATGTTAGTCTCAGCAGGAGTGGCACTTTCCAACTCAGTAGTCCTTCCGCAAGAAGTATTGCAGCAAATTATATTTTTGATTGTGTGTGGGGGACACTTTGTTTATTTGTTTGCTTTTTTTAAAGATATCTAAGAAGCAGACCTTTGTTAAAATCTAAATGTCAGAAGATGGTTATATATAGTCATACATATACATGTTCTCTTATGTGACAGGTGGCATATTTTTCTACATTCTGCTCACAATTTTTCTCCCTAAACTTTGCCATATCAATAAGAGGTCATTTATTATTATATTATTATTATATTATTATTATATTATTTTCTATAATATAAGGATTGTTTCTGGAGTATCTGCCTGCAATAACCAATTATCTCTGCAGAGCAGGTATTCAGTTTTTCTTCTGCTTGGACAAGTAAGAAGAGCAAGGTCTGTCAAAATGACAAGTGCAGACAAATAGTAGCACACCCTTAAGTTGATCCATCATAGAGGTCTAATTGTAAATAGAAAAAAGCTCAGCTGTAAACCCTATAGTGAAGGTAGTAGTCATTGGGGTGATTTTGGCCCCACATGGTGAAAACTTTTCTTATCTCCTTGGAGAGTTCAGCTACACTGCATTGCAATAGTGGCCCATTGTTGCCCTGATTTTTAAAAGTGTTGTTTTCTTTTATAATTCTTTTGAAAGTTTTAAAGTTCTCATAAGACTTCTTTAGCCTTCTGATAATGTTTACATATTTCTACTGGAGTTCTCACACACTGTTCATGTAAATAATGATTGTTTTACATTCTTCTTTGTAGGAGGAGAAAATTGATGGACTGTTGGTTTGACCAGTGTGGTTGGAGAGGTGGTAATTCCATCCTCCAATCCACGGTCACCTTTAGAATTCTTTAAATACCAGGTGTTCGAATAAAACTTTCTCTTTTTACTCTTTTGAACTTACCAAGCTTCTGTGTACTCATTTCATGTCCAATAGCGACAGCACATAACTCCTGTTAATACTGTCATTGGAGTGTCTCATATTTTTGGACTTGTAAGTATCTTTGCTGGTTAGTATAAAAGTAACTTCACTTTTAAACAAGTCAGTGAAGGGATGTCCTTATTTGAGCAAAAACTCTACAGACAGCCTGGATCATAATCCTAAACCCACTGATTCCTCAGTAGCTACGACCAGAGAAAGATTGAAACTTTTCAGCCTCCTTGTCACCATAAATGTCACTCAAACCTTGTCACTCAAACCTAGGCTGCTCATTTGATGGATCCATTTGGGGGTGATGGTGGGCATTGGAGAACTTTCCTGTAGAGGATTCTATGCATAAGTGTCTTGGGGCAAGAAGTTATCCATATTCTAGGCAATAGCAGCCACATCTGTCGAATATTTTTGAAAGAGAACATAATCCAAAAGAAGATCAAATTACCTGAATTGTTTCACTTATGCCTCACAATCATTACACTTCCTTAATGAGCATTTCGCTTCCTCTAATTTAGCCTAAAAACCCAAATTAGACATCTTCACTCCATGTGCAGATGCTATTTTATACAATTAGTTCAAATTGAAGACTTTCTTGAACTGAGGAGCCAAGTTTTATATATACCTGTACACTTCCATGTAAGATTTTCCCGTTTACTCATATATGTCTACAACAAGATTTACATGAGCAGAAATTCAATTTGAACATTCATTTTCTGCCATGAAGGAAACATAAATCCTACATTAACTCTGAGAATCTGAAGAAACTAGATTTTGCACTTGCATGATATTAATAACGCCAAGTTTTATTCTTAATTAACATATCCTAATTTCACCTAAGAGAAGCAAAATTCAGCAATTTTTTAATGCTAATTGAGGGTCAATCAATGTGACAAACAGTATGTTATTAATTTAAAGACAGTCAAAATGATCACACATCTCAGAGATTATAATATGCAGTTACTGACATTGGTGACAGAACACATTTCATTAGTAAGCCTTCTGTCACATGTTGGTGGCTATTCTGCCCTTAAAATAAAAAAATCCCTTAGTAATGGAATTAGACTTATGTTGTCAGTCATAACTGCCAATAAATCAACTATCTCTCTGATCCTGACTCAAATTTAATTTTGTTGCTTGACTATGTAGGACACATTATAATAAGAAAAATAATAAAAATTTCCTGAGGCCAAATTTTGCATCAGCTGTAAGGTCCACGATCTCCTTATTTTCTTCCTGTTTATAAAAAAATCACTTTTTGGCTTATTCGAAAGAAGCAATACATTTAAAAATGTGAAGCACCAGTTCACTAAGTATTTTAGAAGTTAATTACCTCAAATATAATGCTGGCCAAAAGAGATTCCACTCCCATAGCTCATTCATATCTCGTATCTCACATCTCTGTGTAATTCCACATCTTGATGTTTAAAGTATGGGTGACATATTGTTTATATTGGTTTTGCACCTGACATTTATTTGTTTCTCTTCTCTGACAAGATGAGAAAATAATGTGTCTTGTCTTGTCTTGTCTCAACACATACTAAGATTCTAGCTTACAAAAGTGGAGAAACATGCATCTTTTTCTCATATACATGGTTCAGTGACAATCAGTTTAGATATTTGTGGACAAGAATATACCAAATATATTGTTCAGTATGCACTGTGCTTTCTCTTTCATTCAAAGCCTTTAGAGTGTACAGGACAGACACCAAGTCAAGTAATTATTTTTGTTCCTTCAGATTTCCTAGAAATGTCTTGCTTTTGGCAGTTCATGTACAAGTGGAGACAACTCTGTGAGGTATTGCCACTAATATCTTCTCACTTCTTAGTGAGCTGGTGAGTAGCTTGACTACTGCTGAGGAGACCTTTTTTATATATTTTGGCAGGAAACAGTGGTGTACATTTCAGAACAGTCAATGCAATTTAGGTGAGACTGACAGAGATTAAGAGTAAAATTCTTTTGAAGACTTCAACAACAGCTCAGAGAAAAGAACACAATGAGTTTAGACTATAATAATACAGACAAACACAACTATACACAGAGAATATGCAGGAATGTCAGAATTGGCTGCATCCACACAGGATTCAGCAAATACTGTAATTTTTTGACTGTAAAAATTAGTGATTCTGAGTGCTAAAAGTTGGAATTGCTGCCTGTGGTATTGTTTGTCTCACTAAAGAAGACAGCACAGGGCCCAATTAACTCATGTTATCTTTAGTTAGTGTCAGGAGATCACTCAAGCAGAAATCATGTAGCTTTTGTGTAGAGGCTGGATTGCTAAACTCAAATCAGTTTTTCACCTTACTCATCTTAGCATGGCAGGAGTACAATATTATGAGGGCTAGAAACAGCAGCCTTGGAAATATTTGAGAGAACCACCCTTTTAAATGTATATTTTACATTTTCATTACATATTTTTAAAACATATTTGATTATATATTTACAAAATGTCTCAATTGTTCTAGTTAATATGTTAAGATTTTAATTTGTAATAAATTTAATATATGCATACCATATTATTATGGTATGATATCTGTTACTATTATAGTGATTTTAAATTGTAGTATTAATTGACCTAAACTGTCTAATTTCTCTTTCCATCACTAACTTGTAGGCTTGCAGAAAAATGGCCTCAGCATTCTCTGTCAATATTTCTAAAATACTATCAATTTCTGTCAAAATCCTAATGTTGATAATTTATCAACTTCCATTTCTGTGAAGCAATGCTACAACAGAGGCCAAAACCAGCAACCATTCTTTTGGCCAAGACTCTATCATGCTGGTCTAAGCCAATTTTTGTTGAAATTTTTCCTCAACCTCAAAAGTCAATAGCTGAAAAAGATTGAATCTGCAGAAAGAGATCTGTCTACAAGAATTGTGGGAAGGAAAACAAAACTAGAGCCATGTTGCTCCAAATCAGAAGAGTAAAAGGGAGATTTTTCTGACTGCTTTTTGGCAGGGGAGGGAAAAAGACCGGATGGGCTCAGTCTCACCTCCTGTCTCAATATGTGTATGTAGTCTCCAATGTAGTGATGTTCTAAATCAAATCTGTTTGGAAAAAATGCCAAATGGATATAGGCTGTTAAAGTGAGTAATTGGCAATGTCATTGTGATTGATACGGTCTATTGCAATTCACATCGTTCTATTGGGTTTCAGTCATTTTCTCAGCCATCTGGTTTAGGTTAAATTTTTAAATGTTCACAGTTAATCCAAGTAAGACAGTTTTCAGGTATACTGCTCTGAAGAAGAGAGAAAAAGTCTAAATGGTAGTTGAAATGCAGTCAATATTTTACATGTTTGTACTTTGAATGCAGCTGAATTTTCATATAAGATCAGAATGGTAGTATTTAACTTTGCCATATTATATCAAGCAACACAGCTTTATATGACAGCTTAGTGTTGTTTTGGAAAGAAATCCTAAACCTTTAAATTCAATACTTCAAATACTCTTGAAGCAATAAACTGATGTAAAACGAATTTAAAGTTCTTCTTAGACACTGTATAGCTACTGAATTACTATTTTATACACCAAGCACTTATTCATATAGATAAATGGAAGTTATATTCAGAAAATATCACAAAAGAAAATAATATGCTTTTGCCTAGGAAAATTTTAAAAATACAGCCTAATTTAGATGGCAGATCTATGTGTCCTGCACTTCCTCAAAGCAGTTTTGCTCCTTTTACCTATTTCCTATGTAAAAAATATTTTTTGCTAGTGAAGTTCTTTATAAAATAAAAAATAACCTGGATGTTCCAGTGACAATTTTATTAATATTGCTGTATACTTTTAATTACAAGGTTAAGGTTATAAACATCTGCTTAACTCTAACAATTTGAGATAAAATATTGCATTCCAAGTATGTCACTAATAATAATCTGGAGGACTGTTTTTTTATGTTCAGCTGGCTGATTTATCAGAAAAGTACAACACTATTCTGGTAAGAAACACAAAGTAGACATAAGACATTACCTTTCCATCTAGAAATTTTCTACTGAAACTGTGAAAAATCTCCTCAATTTGCCCCATTTGGAAAGTACATTGTGATTTGAACATAAATAATAAGGACCTTTATGTATCTCAGAGGAGATATCTGTTCTAGCTGTACTGTGATTATTCCGTCTTTGGATAATAGAAGCCTAAGATGTCTGTTGCTATCACTGTGCCTCATAGCTGACAGGGCTTGCACTGAAAACAGGATGAAGCATAGGAACCAAAGAAGAATTTTTATTTCTTTTAGAAAGAATAATAAATTTGATCCACAAATAAGATTTAGATCCTGTCACACATGGACACACACAATCTTTATTTTCTCATTGCACTGAAAAGTAGTCTCTTTCCTTTTGTAGTCTGTTTTTTTCTTTTCATATCTGTTACCCATGGAAAATTGATTCATGCTCTTGAATATCCTTCAAGCAGATGCTTGTATCACACATGAGAACTAATGAGAAAAAGTGAAATAATTAGGGAAGTACTTCAAATTTGAGGCAAAATTGTGATTAAAACCATTTTTTTAGATCTCTGAGCATAGCTCGGGATATTTTTCTCTCTTATTCAAATTTACCAAGGCAGAATGAATTCTGAAACACTTGAATAGATTTTTTTTCCTAAATTAAATTATTTAGAACAAGGTAAAGAAGAAAGTAAAAATATTTATATGTGCACAAATAAATAAATTCAAAATGATAAGAAAAGTGCTACAAAATACTGCAGAAATATTTTAGAAAGTTATCTGTAATTGCAAAGTTAAATGCAAAACAACAGTAGAAATTTTAGAGAAATAAATTTTAAAGCTTTCTGCAGAGATGTGTGTACTTGTAGAATGGCAGCAAAAAATCCTTGTTTTCTAAGCCAAGAGCCATCTGGTAGTCTGACTGGATTTAGATTAAATCTAAGATTTTAAAATTTATAAGTGTTACTACTTGTATTCAGGCCTGCTATTCTGCATAACTCATTTTCCATGTGAAGAGGAAAGCACCTTGCTTTCTGTTAACCTTAGTGGAACATCTGTTTTTTTCCCAACTGTTCGGTATTTAATGAAATACTTTCTAACACATATTACCAGCTCCCTTGGGGCTGACTAGAGAGAAATGATGTTGAATGATTTGTTTTGTGAATATATATATATATATATATATACACACATATATATGTGTGTGTGTGTCTGTGTCTGTGTGTGTATATATATATATATATATATATATATATATATATATATATATAGGGTTTACTCTAGAACAAATTATTTGCAGTAGAAAGCAGGTATGTAGCCATTTTGCTTGTTATTATCTACAGAAATATAGCATATGAAAATATAAAAATAATACTTAAGAAAATGCATAAGAGGAAAGAAATAAAGAGAGAAAAGTCCAGCCATTGCACATCCAAAACCTTACCTCTCTCAAGGGCTATAAACCTGGCTTCAATAAAGCACACTGCCACCTCCACAAATAGGCAAATGTTTTGGGTCATTAATCATTAGTAGTCCAGTTGCTCACAACATACTATCAGGTATTTATAGAAAACTAAAGAAATTAACTAAAGTCTATCTAAAGCAGTAAATGAACAATTTATATCAGCAATAAATATTTACTGGGTTTTGAGTATTTTTGAGTTGGACTTAATAATAGACAGCCTTTTATTTATATATTTTATAAGCAATGTTTATACAACACACTTCTTTGCAATTTGCAGTGATTCCCTGAGCCAAAGAGGTATCATACCATTTAGGAAATCAAAGAGAGATGGTGTCCTTACTATCTTCTTGCCACATTTCAGGTCCTGTGTGCTGGAAACATCCCACCTCGAGGTATGGGGTCAGGAAAAAGAGATGGCATTTGTTTTCCCCAGTCACTGTTACATTTGATAGAGCCCTGCTTTCCTGGAGATGACTGAACACCTGCTGATGACAAGCAGTGAATGAATTCCTTTTTTTTCTTGCTTAGTTTGTATGTATAGCTTCTGCTTTACCTATTAAACTGTTTTTATCTCAACTCAAGAGTTTTCAGTCTTTTACTCTTCCAGTTCACTCCCTCACCCCACTGTGGATAAATGAGTGAGTGACTGGGTGGTGCCTAGTTGTCATCTGGGGTTAAATCAAAACAGAGCTATGGAATACTCTTACAAAAATAGTACCTGAGTTACATGAAAAAATCAGACTATTCCAGACCTAAAAACATGACCAAAAGAGCAGAGCTGGACTAAGACTGTGGAAATCATTTTGATTTGATATTCAGGGAATATTAAAGTTATTGTATTCAGGTCTAATGATCCATCAGTGTTTCAAGGGTCAGACAGATCTTCAAGGGATATTTCAGGACACATAAGGTGGACCTGAATCTTTCTTTGGAAAAAGCTTCCTTTTACTTTCTGCTTTTTCAGGCTATAAAAAAAAATTTAAAAGCCCTCTGGCAATCAGCTCCTTTGACTGAAGTTTTCTTTTGCATGTATTTCCATTTAGTTAATCTTAGATAATAATAATAGCAAATTGCATCCCCTAGTAGCACCTATTTATTTATAGAATAAATCTATTGGTGCCAAATTTTTTGGGAGTATTTAATGGCAAAATGACAGTGTTTCTTTGGAAGTAATTACTTTTATTAAATGGTGCATTGGTTTTGAAGTCAAAAGTTTGATGATGAATCATTTTCTCACATTTGCTTTAAATAAGAGTGCAACTGAACCTGTCCAATCAGCACATCATGGTGTGGAAGTGATATATACTTCAGAAGTACAGTTAACTTGATTGCATGGTACTCTTTTCAGTTAAAAATAAGTGAAGGATTTTTCAAATTCCATGGGTTTTCTGAATGAACTAAGACTTAAAAAGCTTGGACAGCCATTTCTGTGGGAAGAGGATGCAAGCTGCATTTAAACTATATTACTTTGAATACCTGTTTTGCTTCCAGTCTATGTTCAAAGTCAGATCCACGATACCAAAATAGGTAGATACGCTAGTTACAAGATGGCATGTAAGAATATGGGATAATTCAGTATTTTTCACACATCTGCCAAGCAAAGAACTTGAAGAGCCATCTAGTCCAACCACTACTACAATGGGCATCTAATTTATGGGATCCTTCATAAATTTATGAACTGCCAAGATAAAACTAGAAATACTGAGTGGAAAACACTACTGGAAATCAAATAGAAGCTTCTGTATTCTACTGGACAGAAATCTTGTTTTGCATCTTGAACACGTTCATGGTACGTTTTTACTCACTTGTTCTTTTGCCAGCTGTGCCCTTCAGCTTAAGTGTGCTTTGAGATAGCAGTCATATTTTCTCACTGTTTGCTTTTTTTAGGTAAAACAAGCCTTTTTTATTTATTCTCCACTTACAAGATAGACTGTCATTCTCCTGCTGAGAGGCACTGTACAATTAGCTCAAGGACAGTGCTACTGAGCAGCACAGGTTGAGTCTGCCTGGCTGGAAGTGTGTGAATATTTATGTCCATCAATGTGGGCTAAGCTTTCTTAGGCTTTTCTATTTCTTGATTTGAAATAATCTTTAATGAAGATATACAGCCAGAATTGCAGACCATAGGTGTGAAAGGGTATTGAAAGGATGAATGGAACATTTGACAAAGTACTGAATAAAGTCTGCTGAAAGAGTGGTTTGTCACAGTATTTGCCTAGTTCAAATGGGCAGTTAAAACCTTTCCTTACTGAATAGAATTTTGAAATTTGCAAATAATCAGCAATAACTTGGTTTCATGTTAAGAACTTATGCAATAGGTGAAATTAAGCAAGAAGAAATATACGTCTGAAATGACTTTTACTATAAACTGAGGCTGCAATCTTATCCAAACTCTTCCTTATGCTGGAAGGAATTACTGGATGATTTTCTATGTATAACATAGTCCTATATGTGTAAAAACATCAAAGCAAAAGCATTTAGAAACTAGAGACAATACTTTCAGCTGTCCTTGATATGTTTTTATTAAAAGGCTATATAGGCCTTATATCTTCATTTCAAGATTTGGCGTGGAAAGGGCCTAAATATACTTTGAGTCTTCCTCTTCCCAGCCTTACTGCAGAGCAATGTCAAACTAGAAATAATCTATTATCTAATTAGCCTCAGTTTCAGAAAATGTTTCGAAGTGTTTTGTCTTAACCTGGTTTTGGTGTAGTGAATAATGTAAGAAACAATAAAGAAATGCTTGAAGGATAAGGATGGTTAATAGCACTCTGACATTCAGATTTCAAGTAGACTTTTAGATTAAAAGAAATAATTTTATTGAGCTAGACTGGTTATATTTCTGGGTGGGTTGTCAAAAACCAAGATTCCCACCTTGGAGAAATTGTCTATGCTTCTTTTTTTTTTTTTTTTGTGTGTGTGTGTGTGTGCGTGTGTGGTTTTTTGTTTGGTTGGTTTTGGTTTTGGTTTTGTTTTGTTTGTTTTTGTTTTTGGTTTGGTTTGTTTATTTTGACACAGCTGATGCTATGTTAAGGAGTTCAGGAAAGAGTTGAATGGGATGCTCCTAAGAAAGACCTGCTTAGAAATGTTAGTCCATTGAGGAGCCTCCTGGCCTATGTATTCCACTGTCACTAAAATTGTATAAGAAACTGATCTCTGGATTTCTGTGCTAGAGTTTTACAAACATTGCCATGGATACATACCTGGTCACTTTGGAAAATTTGAAAACCATATAACTTCTCTTGTATCCCTAAATCCCATATAGTAACTCAAAACAGCCTTTTTTTTTTTTTTTTTCCTTTATTTTTTATGATTATGGGGTAGTAAAGCCTTGAATTGTTATACTTACATACTGTTAGGATTCCCTTGAAACAACATTTTTAGAAATTTCTGTCTCTTTTAATTGGGAGCCACTGGTTTAATCTAGATGTGCATATTTAGAAGAAGGGTGGAGTAGAAAGAGGAGCAATAAGAAGTGGAAATTATAGAGTGCAACATCTTGCTCCATTAAATGCAACTCCATTTTCACTGCTCACTCACTCAGAAGCCTGACACACAAGGTTATTCTGGTACAAATTACCATTCAGTTAGCAGAGCTTTATGACAAGATGTTCTAATAGCAGTGCATTGTCAGAATGTCACTGCAAAGCTTGGAGATGGATTTGGCAGATGTGATTTCTTTTTGGAGACATATGATAATAAGAACAACCTACATTTTTCCTAGTGTAAAAAAATCAAAGTAACTAAGGTCTTCAGCTGACATAGTGGCATTGCCAGAAATACAGCATACATTTGTATACAGAGAGTAAATGGGACAAAGCTTGCTAAGATAAAACTCTGCATGAATTTGCCAAGCAAGACAAAGATATTAGTTTTATTTTTTATATCATGCCTTAGTATCTAAAATAATGTTAGAATTCAAAGTATCTGGTGAACTATTTAGAGGTGTGACTGAAATTGTAATCATTGGCAAATGACTAAAGGGCTTCTTTGAGCCGACAGCAACAAAATAGACACAATGTCACTGGGTTTACAGTCTATGATGGGGTTGAGACTGTAGAAACAAATAGGTGGTTTTGCAGTTTCTTCAGGTGGGAAGTAGGATTCTCATATAAAAAACAAGTTAATTTCCTTTTTGGACAAAAGAAACTATCATGCTATCAAAAGTACCTTAAGAACAAATAGATGAATATTTCTAGAAAGTGGATAGGAGGATTCCAGAGAATTTTCAGTAAGAACATACTGTGAATCAAAAAGAAGACAAAAGTAGTATTTGGAGAATTCATTTACATAAAATAGATTTGTAAGGACAACTTAACCAGTTTTTCTGATTTGTCTGTGAATCTGTGTTGGAGTTACAAGCCTAACTAATGAAATGCTATTTTAAAATTCACACAGTACATATGTTTTTCAACCATAGCACATAGCAGTGGCAAAACTATAGAAATTACAATAAACCGGTATGTCAAAATCAACATGACCATAGACAACTGACTTGTGTGAAAAAAGTATTGTTAGTGAATAGCTTACCTGCATTTTAAGTGTGAATTGAGTGCTGTCACAGACAGTTTCTGGTTACTCTGCATAATTTAATTAGTTTTTTATTTATCTTTTATTAATTATTTTTTCTTGCTTCTGTTACAAAGAACTGACCTTTTGTTTGGCAGACAGATATTTGTGGACACTTTCAAATATTATATTTGTCTGTCTGAGACAAAGAGACATGTATCATTATATTCCTGGCTCATGAATATAATATTGTGTTGCAAACTGTTCCTGATAATTCACCTTGTGACAGTAATGACATCTGGATTTTTTGAAGGTGTAGCTTGATTGCTTTCAAGAAGACACAGGGAGATTTTAACATTGATTAACATTGTTCATTCTGCTTCATTCTTTGGGAAGTTAAAACAGCTTAGGAAGTTACAACAGTGCGAAGTTAAAACAGCTTTGGAAGTTAAAACAATTAAACAGTTCAAGCTTAGTTGAACTATCTGGTAAATATCTAAAAAATATCAAGAGATTCTTTAATGGTGTGGCAAAATGACACTTCTGTCTGTAGAGTGAAATTTCTTGAATGATTTAATATTGCTTCCTTTATTCAAAGCAGAGCTTGGATATTTTGAGTGAAATTTCAAGGACTTTTAGAGAAGACAACAAATATTTTCCTCACCCTAGGATAATACTAAATGCCAAAGACACAAATAAAAGCGTGTACTGGAGAACATAGCTACTATGAAAAATTCCACATAAAATCCTGGAGGTTTGGGAAAGTTTGAAATACAATTTACATTGCCAATGCCTCAAATAATTTTTAATCATGGTGAGGCTATCGGCCTCATGTCTTCTGTGCTATATTTATTGTATTTATGTTCCAGGCTCACCAGTTTCTAATCAGAGAAGATTAAGTTTTTTTAATATAAATTTTGCAGCTTTTAAACTTTTAAAAATCAACTGGCTGAGAAATCAATGAGCTAAAGGGTATTTAAAGTGTTAAAATTCATGGGCAGTATTCAAATGCAAAAATAAATGAAAAGCTAAGCCACGAATGCAATGCCTTTGTAATGAATCATACACATATACGGAAAGAAAAGGTTTTGCTGAAAACTTTCTTCTTTTGTAAAAATCTTTCTTCTAGTTTTAATACAATTTCTCTAGTGGTGTTTCAAAGCAGGAGACAGAGGGAATTTTTGTGTTGAAAGACAAATTACCAACTCATTTTACATCCTTAACTTATTTGAAGTCAGCTTCCTCATTAGGTTAAAAGTCTTAGTCAAATTCTACTCTTAGCCTACAAATGTGATTTTGTGTGTGTGCTCGTTTAGGACTTTGCCTGCCTGGTTCTGGACACATTAAGGAGAGTCATTTATGAGCTCTTTATGAATAAAAGTTTTGATTTGTGTTCTTTCTATAATTAGAAATTTCAGTGTATAGTTTGCATACTATAAATAATTCCAGTTCATTTCTAGCAGTTCTCAGAGTGCTTTGTCTTTTCAACTGGATTTGATGAATGTGTCCAAAGACGCCTAGAGAAACATCAGCACAATTCAACAAATCAACAATTAATGAGTAAGAACAGACTTCCACTGACTGCATTCTTTTGAACTGTGACTTTGGTTTCACTGGAGGACACTGTTGGGAGTCACACAGATTGAAAAATACTAAAGCAGTAACATGCATCAGAATCATGTTGTTTTCACAGCTGGGAATGGTCAAATATATGCACTGGTGTCTGTCTTTTTTTTTTTCCTGTTCAGAGCAATATTGAATGGAAATACCTCACTAGACAGCCAGAAGTACTCATAGTTTGTAGCTATATCAAAGGTGTCAGCACTGACCTGCCTTCTTTGAGGCTGAAAGCAATAGAAAAGGAAAAAATACCAGTAAAGTGTCTTTTTCTGACTCATGTAATATTCTCTCTACAATATTGTATTTCTTCTCAAGCGTTCTGCTTGACTGCTGATTTGAAGTGTTGAACAAGAAGTTTATAATGATGCCAACTTTCCTCTTGTTGAGCCACCAGACAATTCACTGCAGGTTTTCTCTTGTATGGGCTTTCAGAGTAAATGGGGTTATATTCTGAAAGGACTAATATTCAGACAGTCAGACTGTGTCAGACTGTAGAAGGTGTTTGTGTGATCTGCAGCACATAGGAAATTCACCTAAAAATGTGTTGTGCTCAGAATAGGAAGAAAGTCTTGGGAATCAGGAACACAAAACCAGAGATGAATATTTTATTTTAAACATTCTGCATCTGGTGAAATTTATCTAATTTGGTCAACACAATGACAATGTATCTTTTTTTCTATTTTCTCCTATGGCCATCCTCCTTGTATAGAAGCCATAGTTCTTTCTTTTAATTTTTATAACTAAGGAACAATTTTTTATCTGCTTGATATATATTACAAAATACCTAATTCAGTCTGGCTTCCAATATGTCATACCTATTTAAGTTTCTATTTAAAAAACCAAAGAATAATTTTTTCATATGCTATATTTCCAATAGGTTTGCAGTAGTAATCAAATTGTAATCTGTCCATGAACCAGGAACACCTATAAGCCTTTCTCAGTATATTGTGTGTTTTAAATTTGATCTCACTATGTGAAAAAGCTCATGGATTTGATAAATATAATGTACAACACATTTAATAACAACTAACATTTCCATCAGTTCCCTGTGTTACACTGTTCTATTTATAAAGCATATAAAATAGAAAATGTCATTGTGTGGAAATTAAAATTATATGTTTTATTAATAAAAAATACACCACAACTAAGAGATTTGTATACTAAATGAGTTATGTCATTTGCTTAAATCTTTACCTTTAAAATAATTTTTTGGGTGCAAGCTAAGAGCTTAAGCTAGGCATTCTAAAAGCTTAAAGTAGTCTCAACACAAGTTGTAGGCTTTCTTAATTTTAGATTACCCTCTGGAACAGGAGTGGAACTAGACTACATGATTTCCATGATACTTCAAAATATCACTTTTTTAATTAGCAAAGCATACAAAATATCATCAAGTATTAACTTGCTATGTCACTTTCCTAAACTTTATTCATAGACAAAATAATTTTGTACTAAAAAAGTGACATCATAAACCTCTGAAGTAAACAAAACATTTTGAGTGTTTTAAAGACTTGCAAATTCAGGATTATAAATGGTATTCCATCTTTACTAGTCAAGTTAATTTATCTCTAACCCTTACTGTCTCTCTATGACAATTCTTGATTTTATACACCTCTGTGAGACTCAAATGTTTGTGATTATTTAAGTACTTTATTAGGAAGGTAAAATCTCTCTTAATCAAATATAGAAGTATAAATATCCAGCAGCCATTATTTATTTTTCAAACGTATTAAATTTAAGTATACCTTACTGATTCTGTTATGTACTGTTATTGAATAAGTGACTTTTAAAATATATTTGAGTATGAAGATGAAAATGCTATACTTCCAAAATTAATGAATGACACTTGATGCATTTACATTTTTGAAAATTTGTTGCAAATATTGATATGTCTCTTAGAAACTAAATGTAGTTAAGTCAGATTTTGCAGAGAGCAGTTAATTTTTAAACCTGTTTTTCTGGTCATAGGAATTAGTCTGTTCCAACTGTCAAACCAAATAAAAAAATTAAAATTTTGCTGCACATATGATACAACTGAAATAATTCCAACAGAGTAATGTTTCAGTGCTGACATGCAGATAATAATGAATATTATAAGTTTAAACATATCATATGGTTATAAGTGCCTTCTCTGTACATTGCTGATTCTGTAGCAAAAAATACAACAGCCACTGGAGAACTGCTATTTCTGAAACAGAGCAGTCCTTTAAAGTATCATATTAAAATGAACTTCTAAAACTATTTCTGATGTTATATCATCAGTGTGAGCTTTTAAGGTCCAAAAGAGGTTTGATAAAAAAGTAAAAATCAGGAAAAGATTATTGATTTTTCTGGTGGCAATAATAGACCACAATTATCTGTTACCTGCATCACTAAAGTGTACAAATGGGCAAGGCATACAGTGTTACTTCTGTCCAAGCAATATGGAAAAACAAATCAGATCTTTTTATTAAGTACTTTGTTAACAACTCAGTTGAAATAATAAACTACTTTGATTTTACATTTATCTGAATTCTGATAAAATAAAAATTTAACTGAATGTTTGACTTACAAAATTCTGCTCTTTTGCTTCTCTGAGGGCTTCAAATGCATCTAAATCTGTCTTGATCATGGCAATTGTCCTGTGTACAAACCTACGTTCATTCTTATTCCTGCAAAAATTACTTTATATTAGCAACCATCACATTTCTAGTTTGGTGTCCTACATTATTCTTTCAAAAAGACTCTAAATTTTAGTAAAAACAAACTAAGGAAACATGGGGGAAATATATATTTGAACTGTAGAAGTATATTGCTATGAGGTTTTATTTTATGCTTGTATAACTGTCTACCTCCAGGAAGATAATATCTGATTTAATATTTCATACTGTCATTCCACATGTAGGTCAGGATTTTCTTGCCATTTGGTTGGAAGACAGTGCTAATTAAAATGGAGATAAGCTGTGCCAAGATCTAATGCATTTTTCTTGTCCAAACATGAGGAATTAACCAAAAAAAACCCATTAAATAACACATGGAATATAGCTCAACTATTTCCAAGGTGCTTTTCCTTATATTTTTGCAACTGTGGTAGAATAAATTAGAGAAGGAATGCTACAATGAAACTGGATACTGGAATTATCTGAGGTTGTATTAATATATGTAAGTCAGCATCATACTGGATATTGCAAAATATCAAGCAACAATTGCACTTCATAGAATCATAGAATGGTTTGGATTGGAAGGGCACCTCGAAGATCACCTAGTTCCCATGTCCCTGCTGTAGGAAGGGACATCTACTAGACCAGGTTTCTCAGAGTCCCATCCAACCTGGTCTTCAACCCTTACAGCAATGTGGCCTCCACAAATTCCATGGCTAGTTTATTCCATCACCTCACCACCCTCAGAGTTACATTTTTTTCTGATAATAGTCTAAACCTACTCTCACTATGAACAAATTCCCCTTTGTCTTGTCACCACACACTCTTGTAAATAGTCTTGCCTCATCTTTCCTATAAATTCCCTTCAAGTACTAGAAGGCCACAGTTAGGTAATCTCAAAGCCTTTTCTTGTCCAGGCTGAAAAATCTCAATTCTCTCAGCATTTCTTCATAGGAGAGGTTTTCCCTCCCTCTGGTGAACTGTGTTTTCCTCCTCTAGGCTTGATCCAACAGCTCCATGTCCTTCCTGTGCTGGGACCCCAGAGCTGGATGCAGCACTGCTGGCTGCAGTGCAGAGCAGAGCAGAGGGGCAGAATCCCCTCCCTCCTCCGCTGGCCACGCTGCTCTGGATGCAGCCCAGGACACGTTTGGCTTTCTGGGCTAGGAGTGCCATTGCTGGGTCATGTCCAGCCTCTCACCCACCTGCACCTGCAAGTCCTTCTCAAGTCCTCCATCTGTTCATCCCTCAGACTACCCTGGCCCAGGTGACCTTGCACTTGGTCTTGTGAAACCTCATGAGCTTTCCATCGGCTCATTTCTCAAGCCTGTCCTGATCCCTCTGGATGGCATCCCATCCTTCAGGTGTGTCAAAGGTACCACTCAGTTGGTGTAATCACAAACTTGGTGAGGGTGCACTTGATCTCTTCATCTATGTCCTTAATGAAGATATTGAATAACACTGGTCCCAATACAGGCCCTCGAGGGACACCACTTGTCACTGAAGTCCATTGGAATTGTGAGCTGTTGACACTACCTTCTGGATGCAACCATCCAACCAATTCCTTATCCATCTAACAGTGTGTCTGTCTGTTGAATCCATCACTCTCCATTTTGGAGAGATGGATGTTGTGGGGGATCATGTCAGAAGCTTTACAGAAGTCCAGATAAATGACATCCGTAGCTCTTCTCTTATTGACCGATGTAGTTACTCTGTCATAGAAAACTACTAGGTTATTAAAAAAGGTCTTTGCCTTGATGAAGCCATACAGGCTGTCTCAAATTACCTCCCTGTCCTCTATGTGCCTTAACATAGCTTCTAGAAGGATCTGTTTCATGCATTTCTCAATAAATTAGTTGTTGTGATGATATCAGTGAGGTTGCAATCACATGTTGAAGTGTTAAAGTCAGTCAGGTGTTTATGATATGATGTCTGTGGATAATTTATAAATTGCAGTTGTTCATTTTTTTTTACAGATTAGATCATGTTAGCAACTAAAATGGAAGTACTGGTTTTGATTAGGATAAATTTTTTTTGTGGTAGCTGTGACAAAGATTTGTGCTGAAAGCAGTGTTGATATCACAGGGATGTTTTAGCTATTGCTCAGCAGTGCTAACACAATGTCAAGGCCCTTTCTGCCCTTCACACTGCCCTACCAGCAAGGAGGCTGAGGGTGCACAAGGAGTTGTGAGGGGACACAGGATAGCTGACCCCACTGACCAGAGGGATATTCCAGACTGTATAATGCTTTGTTCAGCAACAAAAACTAGGGAAAGATGAAGAAAGTGGGGGGATCTTTGAATTTTCTTAGCCCAAGTCACTATAAAAACATGATGCAGTCTTGTTTTCCCTGAAGAAGGCTGATGTTGGGGAGTGGTGAGTGAATTCCTTATATTTTTTCTTGAGTGTGGAGATTTTGCCTTGCCTATTAAAATGTCTCAGCTCACAAGTTTTCTCAATTTTATCATTCCCATTGTCTCCTGCAATCTGAAGTGGGGCAGTGAGCGAGTGGCTATGTGGAGCTTGGCTGCCCACTGGGGTTTAAATCACAACCAACGGACTATTGCATCTAGGAAAATTAAAAAGTGTGTGTGAATGGGCTTGAGAATACAGATTTTCAGAGTTACTTGCTTTAATTTTAAAGGCCAGTTGGTTGGCATGCTTAAGAGTACTGGATAGCTGTCAGGTATTTTAAACCTTAATTGTTGAGATCAATGGGTAACAATAATTGGCATTCATTTTGGTGAACTTCTATACCAGTTTGAAATATTTCCCACTTCCAGTTATGGAAAGGCTGGTAGGAGATGAAGAATTACGTATCCGATGGCAATATCAGAAAATAGATAAATCACTATCAAAATTGTTTATGTATTTCATAAGCTGAACTAAGTGAAATATAGAGAATGCTGGAATCAGTAGACTTCTCTGAAACATTAAATAGATTTACAAATAAGACACAAATTTTTGTCTCCCTGTATGTTCTTCTCTAAGTTTATAGAAAGCTCTGTTTTGTAAGATTTGAGTATAAGAAAGACAGAAGAATGATGTGATACACTATCTAAATTCTAAAAATATCAGAGTGTGTTTATGGTTTTGATTAATGTGTAGAAGATCTGGGTTCATCTTATATTTATTCCATTACCTTCATATACTATATTCTTCTTCAATTACACTATAAAAGAAATATAAACATTTTCAGAGGTTTTTTTTTCCTTTTTGTCATCTTACCTTGCTTTTAATCCACCATATATTTATATGTATACATAAATAAAGCAAATACTGGAATAAATATAAAATATTGGTGTTTAGAAGTGCTTATAAGAAAAGGGGGGGGTGTAGTGACAAAATCTACATAACTACACTTGTTATATGCTGTCAAAAGTTAGACACAATTGTGAATGGGTATGTCCCAGATTTATTGGAGGCTCTTGCACAGCTGTATTCTGCCCATCTTCACTGGGCAGATTACAGGGACATATATTATTTTACATTGTAGAAACAACAGCCACTTCATCAATATTCTGACTAACCTCACCCTGAATCTCAGGATACAGATGTTAGAAAGTATGGTACAGTGCAGATTCCTTCCTATTCCTTAGTATGGATGAAAAAATACAAATTCATCTGAGCTTGTGTATTTACACCACTGGAATAGAAATGGTAGTTCTCAGTGGCTTTTTATTCACTTTCATCTTTATTAAATCCTCTAATTCTTCCCAGTTCCCTCTAGACTGGCTATTGATTTAAGCGCTTTAATAAAGAGATGGCAAACAAAGTAGGTAATAATATGTTCTAAAGCAGACACTGTTTTGCATATAGAAATTTCATTCTGCGGTCAGATAGATTTGTAAAATGATCATTCAAGGGAAGAATTCTTTATTTGCGCTGCAAAACCCAATCTTTTCAAGGCTTTCCCTTCTCACACCAATTTTGTCTTACTCACTGTCTTACTTCCATAGAAAATATACTGCAAATAATACAATTATTCAGGTACTGGTTGTACCTTTAGGTTGTCCTGAGCTGATCAACTTTAGTTAGTGCATTAATATTTTTTCTGTATTTGTGAATTGCCATTCTTCCTCTTGTCCCTTAGAATAAAACTGGCCAGACATAAACCCCTGCAATTTTGATTTCTTCTCTCTTTCTTCTGCAGTAAACATTGTTGACAGCATTGATTTTTTTTCTTTAATGCATTTCAAATTATTTCACCAGCTATGAGTTTTTATTTTTGCACCACAGCTATTTCACATTACTGACTGATAAATTTACCTTTTAGTTACAAAAGAAACTTTGCGCAATGTGGAAAATTTTATTTTCTTAGTTCTAATTCTTATTAACATCAAAGAATTTATTTGAGAAAATATTTTAAAAGACCTTCTCACATGTTAATAATCATTGAACAGTGTCAAGATTTTTTAATTAAGCCAGAACAGCATTTATTAAATTGGTTTATTTGCCTTGTAGTGTTTTATAGAACAGCTATACTGAGCTTTCCTAGTGTTAATATCTAATAGATAGAGAATATCTGTGTTAAAGAAAGTCCATGCGATCCTCACTTTAAAATTAGGGAGAATTTTAAGAATATAGGAAGATAGTTACTTAAAGTAAGACACCCACTGTCTGCAGCAATTTCCCTTTTTCATGCAGACATGTTGAATTAAAATTAATGAACTAACAGAGGTTTTGCAGTTCAGACTTTGAAAGGTAGAGACAAATTTTCATAACTGATGCAACAGTGTCTCTGCCTTATGCAGCCTTTAGTAAGCACATTTAAGGAGCCATCTATTTGCAGTGTCTTCTTTGTTCCTTTAAGAAATAATCCCTCCGAAACAGAAAGAAACATGCAATATCACACCTTCATTTGAAAAAAATCTACTAAGTAAAATGTCCTTGCAAGAATGGTGTCAAGTCACAGTATTTAGAATCTCAAACCTTTGACACAGTGAGGTTTGTTTCCATACTGGGTGTTTCCAGTTCTCTTCAATGCTGTGTCTAAGTACAGTAAAAATTGTTATTTTTCTAAAGCTCCTGTTTCAATTCATGTTTTATTGAAGAGTTTGAATATGCTGTACTGGAAAAATTGGATAAAATTTCATGTAACTTCATGCCATTACTAAAGTGGCTCGGTTATTTTTCTGTGAAGTGAAAGGGAATTGACTTAAGGTTCTCAGCATTTTATAGTAGATTATCATAACTATGAAATAATACTTTTGTATACAAGTGTCTTAGAAGAAGCTGATTCTTGGGCATTTTTAGAAGTCAGTATTTTAGATACAATTGCACATAAATTTCAATTTATTCTTAGAAAATAAAAGAAGGTTACGTACATTTTCATGACAGCAGAGTCATCTCTTCCTGAATATTAAATAACTTGGTGCCTTACCAGGTATGCATCCATATTACTTTTTTATCCTTCAACATTTAAGCATTAAAAAAAATATGTTGCAAAGTATTTTAACATGTGAATAGCAATTGGAATTGAATGTAGGTTACAAATATAAGCTGTATCTTATAGTAAGTCAAACTTTCTTGTATTTTGCTCTATTAAAATCTACCATCTTCTTTACATTATGTGTTTTTGCTTCCTTCTTTACAGGAAGTTGTAGTTACTTCAATGTCATTTAAAATACATTTCTAATTCTGAGTTGTAGAAAAAGATTAACATTTTTTAATTAACATGGAACTCAGTGTGTTTTCTGAGAGACAGACTGCATTTCTTGGTATTTTTACAGCAGCTCCCAAATAATTTTTTACCATAACTGCTAAGTGAGAAAAAGTCTTTTCCAGGATCTGCTCTTAGGCTAAGTAGCAAAATGAAAAGAAAGAAAAAAAAATCTGCCAAGAGTTAATATAATATATATTCTGCTGCCAATTATTATTGCTGATCTATTTTACAAAACTTTGGTGAGATCTCCTTTCATATTTAGCTATATAGTCAATTTGGAATTTGAAAAATTATGGAAATTTGTCTTGATATGAATTTTTTGTAAACCCAGAAACACTATAGCAGTTCAGCTTTATGGGTAGAGTTGTAAGATTTGAGTATAAGGGGGGATTTGGGCAATAACGTCAAAAATATAGATCCTCAGAATTCTTGTCTGGCATGAAAGAAGCTCAATTCCTTGGGCATGTAAATTTCTCCTAGCGAAATCCTATAGATATCTAATTTTCTGCTGCAGGATATGAACAGATAGTTGAAATTCTGACAACACTAATCTGTTTGGAAGCTCTCTCTGTCTAAATTGCAGTGGGAGTCATAAATTACAGGTTTCTGTACCTGTCTCTGTACAGAGCCTATTCCTGAAGGCATGATGAGCAGGAAATAAAAAGGTAACTTTCAGTCTTTATTGTGTAGTGGCTGCCTGTAGCATTTTAATAAATACAAAATGAAAAAAAAATATGATAGAATAGTTTTACGCAAGACATGGTATATGAAGCATTCTATTGAGATATATAGAGTGATTTCACAATAATAATAGGAAACAAGACTTCATAAATTTTCTGTTACCTCTGTGTTGTCCACCTATTCTCTTTTAAAACCCTTCCAGAAAATGCTTTAATCCAATATCTCATATGGGAGAACATAACTCAGGACAACCATCCCCCTGAGCTGGTACATAGGGATGGAGAGCAGAACTCTGCCATCCAGGAGGAAGAAATTAGTGACCTGCTGAGCCACTTAGACACTCACAAGTCTATGGGACCAGATAGGATTTATCCAAAAGTACCGTGGGAACTGGTATAAAAGCTCACCTCCAGACCACCAAGCAGGTCCCCATGGTTTTTCATCAGCCCTGATTAACTGGAGAGGTCTCAGATGCCTGGAAGTTAGGCAATGTGATGTCCATCCATAAGAACAGCTGGAAGGAGTATCTGGAGATCTACAAGCCTGTCAGCCTGACTTTGGTGCTTAGAAAGGTTATGAAACAGATCATCTTGAGTGCCATCACACAACACATACAGAACAAGGGGATCAGGCCTAGACAGCATGGGTTTAGGAAAGGCAGGTCCTGCCTAACCAACCTGAGCTTTTATGACCAGATAACCCACCCAATGGATGAGGAAAAGTCTGTGGATGTTGTCTACCTGGACTTCAGCAAAGCCTTTCATAGAGTTTCCCATGCCATTCTCCTGGAGAAGCTGACAGCCCATGTCTGGGACAGGTGCAGTCTTTGCTGGGTCAAAAATAGGCTGGGTGGCCACATCCAGAGAGCAGTTGTGAATTGAACTACATAGAGCTGGCAGATGATCACTAAGTATTGGGCCCAGCTGTCTTTAATATCTTTATTGATGATCTGGATGAGGGGATCCACTGCACTACTTCTTTATCACAGCTGTTGTGGGTGATTGTCATTCTCAGGTCCAGGCTGCAAACCACAACCAAAATCAATGTAGATGAGATCTCTCTGGACTCTTTCTAGAGTTCTAGAAGCATTTGAATACTGCTCTTAGACATACGGTATGATTCTTGGAGTTTTCCTGTGTAGGGCCACAAGCTGGACTGAATGATCCTTATGAGACCCTTCTGGATATTCTATGATAAATCTGAACCTCATTGTTCTCTACAACTTCCTGCAAGAAGGCTGTAGCCAGGTGGGATTTGGCCTCTTCTTTCAAGCAACCAAGAACGGGACAGGAAGACACAGCCTCAGGATGTGCCAGAGGAGGTTCAGACTGGCCATCAGGAGGAATTTCTTCACAGGAAGTGTTGTTGAACATTGAAATTACCTGCCAGGGAGGTCGTGGAGTCACCATCTCTGGAGTTATTCAAGAAATGACTGGATAGGATACTTAGTGCTATGGTCTAATTGACAAGCTGGTGATTGGTCAAAGTTTGGACTCAATGCTCTTGGAGGTCTTTTCCAACCTCAATGATTCTGTTATTCTGTGACTCCAGATCTGTCTGTGATAAGTGCTAGTAAAGCACTAGTAGTAGAGTTACTAGGTAAAAAAAAAAACTTGAAATAAAATGAACACCAAAAAAAATAATAATTTTCTTCTTAAATGTTTTCTTTATAGAGTTGTATTTCAGTAGAATTCTCTCTGAAACTCTGGTATAAAAAGTCTGACTTTGTTTTCCCTCAAAATTATTTTCTGAAAATTATTTTCTGAAAATTATTTTCTGTCCAATGCAACCTCCTTCTAAATATGTGGTTAAATATATGCAGAATACTTTTTCCAGGAGAATACATAAGTTTTAACCATTTTATTAAAAATACAAATATGGAATTTTTCATGACTGCTAGTGTTTTTTCTTATTTTTATTTCTCTGACCCTGTGATATCTGATTATGTCTTGTAATTCTCTGTCGATTTCTGTGACAGACAATTCCTAAACTTTCATTCTGGGCTATGAATTAAAGAACTATGTAACAAAACTTGAACAGAATTTTCAAAATAGAAGGATGCATAGAAAGTGGTGTGATTATACAGAAGAAAACAACAGACCATTAGTATTGTGCTGTAAGGTATTTTCTTTAACTTCTCAAGCAGTAACATAATGATCTGTCTGAACAAATGGAAGACATAAAGATCATGTGAGTAATACAGAATGAGTTAATCTTATTTACCCTTGTCCTTTCTGAGACTTCTGAACTTCTCTCACATACTCTGTAAGTCATCTCTTTTCTAAGCTAAGAAGTACTCCCTTTTCAATATCTGGAAGCTGTTTGACCATCTTTGTCACCCTTCTTTGAACAATTTATGTTTATCTGTGCTATATTCTTTCTTTAGGTGAGTGAGAACAACTGCACACAGTGTTCAAGGTGTAAGCAAGTCATGGATCTGTACTGTGGAATAACAAAGGGTTTTTTTGGCTTGTCATTTCCTTTGGAAATTCATAGAAATGATATAATTCAGTTTGCCCTTAATCTTACGTGATTAAGAATTTTGCCTGCACAACAGGCTTAGGTAAATAACTGTAAATAACTAGAGAATAACTGTCTGTAAATAAATGACCAGAAATTACATGGTTACAAATAGATTAATATAAGAACCAGAATGGATACCACAATATGATGTTAGTTGGTGTGGGGCTTGTCTGGAGACTTGTACTGCTTCACGTTATTCTCTGTACTTGCTTGCAAGGTAGTGATATCAAAGGCTGCATAAGAAGTTCAGGAAGAAGAGGAAATAATGCATGTCAGGGAAGTACTTCAGGAACAGGTTGTTTTTTTTTTAGGATATGAAGATTCCATAAGTACTTCCCTAAAGAGTTTGCAGCAATGACTCATCTGTCATAAGTGTAGAAGTGCTGAATTTTTATTCAGCTATTATATCTTGAGTACTTCATCCCAGTGACAAACATTTTACAATTATATTATTTTGCCATTGCAAAGAGGACTTGGAGAACAAAGTGATAGAATGTCTGATTCTATTCTAGGCATACAGAATAACTGATGATATGCAGCAACTTGACAGCAGTTGGTTTGTTTTTCTCTTTCTCACTTTAATAATGGCTATTTGAAACACAACAGCATTCAAACAATAAGCATCTCTTCAGTGCTGCTTCCTTTAAAAACATATTCTGGTAAAACAGAAAACTGAAGGTGGGAGGAGAGAAAGAGGACTCAAAATCACCTGTAAAACTTAAGTAATCACTTTTTGCTGAAATAAAACTGTTTTGTTTACTGTCATTTATTCCTTGGCTATCACAACATATATTTCAAGGAAGTGTAAAACAAACAAACCAACCAAATAGAAATGAGAAAAAACAACAAAACTCCACTCAGAAATAACTTTTAAACCTTTGTATTTTCCTTTTATTTGACTTTGGCTAAATCTTTATTATTTCACTGGAATAATCAGTTCTGCTGAATGAAATATCATGTCTGTTTGGATTCCTTTAACCTGTCCCTCTTGAGGCATGACAGCAACTCACACAAAAACTGAGAGGTATTTGGTTTTAATTAGGAAGGGTTGTACCACTTGGAATGGCCTGTGCCATTGCTTTTTGACTCCTGTATCTCAGGTAACTTAAATGGATAAATTGTTGCAGAATACATAGGCGAACTGCTTTGTTACTTTTGTCACCAAGTGTTGAGTCCTGTAGAGTTCAACAATTTTTATAGTACATATCCTGGGGAGAATTTGCACATACTAAAATGTAAACTGAAAGGATGAGTATTGGTTAAAGTTAAGACTGTAGGGAAAATTGTTTAAGGAAAATGGACAATTATGTGCTCCACTGAAGTATTAATTACTAAGGGAAAAATAAACACTTATACTAATAAAATACACATTCTTCCATTTTGTATGATAGCTCATATATAGCTGCATAGCACAATATTTTTAATGAGATACCTAGGAAATTTATTTAAATGTGAAGATTCTTAGGTGTCTAAGACTTGAAGTTCTGTTAGTGAAATTTGTTTCAAAGCCTTGCCTATAAAAGAAGAGGAAATTATGTCTGGATGTCAGAGTCTGATCAAGAAGAAATCCAGATAACATTTTAGTTACATGAGGATCTTTTCATGGAATGAATTTTCTAGCAAGAACTTTGATAGTTAGGGGTCTGGGACTAGGCTGATCTTGTCAGGGTTTATTAGTGTGAGTGCGAGTCTTTGCTGATTCAGTGAAACTGCTCTGAAGAGCAGAAGTGCTAGATTCTTTTCACTGTGATTCAAAACTGTGCTGCAGTGCTTTGTGCACAGACCTCTTCAGTTCTCCTTGTGTTGCACAGCATTCTCTATTATGAGAGAGTCCCTTAGAATCTAAATTGCCTTTGAAGGCAGTGGGCAAAAGCTCAGAAATTGGTCTCCTGTTGTTTACTGGCTATTTATTCTTCCAATGAAAAGAAGATTATCACCTTTTTCAGACAAGATAGCTTTTTTCCACTGTACTACCAGCCTTTTTCGGAAACTTCTGTAGTGATTGAGAAGGAAACAACGGTTTCACAAAAGGACATCTTTTCTTATTTCATTTCCTGCTGCACATACGATATTTTTTCTTCCCAAACCATCAATTTGACTGTTGTACTGAAAAATGCAATTCTTTTTTGTATTTCCCTGCTCTTTTGGGCTTTTACTTGCATTGTGACTTTTTGTTTGGTTGGTTGGTTTTTGGTTGGTTTTTTTTAATAAAACTTAGAAATGTAATGAAATCCTGAAATTGAATATCAAGTAATAGAGGATGAAAACATTGGAAACATGACTGGAAGACAAGGGAACGTCTTTCTCTTCAATAGTATGAAAGCAGAGAAAGGCAAGCATTTCTTTGTTCAAAGGCAGGCTCAGTTCTGAGGTCTCACAGTGAATTGGTGTTTTCCAAAGGGTGTAATAGTGAATCTGGCTTTTTGACCTTTCTAGCTGACTAGAAAGGTCAGGCTGCATGTTTGTGATAGCCACAAGAGTCTAAGTGATCAAGAAAGGTGATGTGAGTATTACCTCACAGTCCAGAAAAGCAATTATCAAATGAAACCTAAAGTTTAAGATAAGCGTTTTTGTCATTCATTTAACATTTAATATTTTTTTTTAAAGCTAACAGAAATTAGAGTAGTTTTTTCCCCACCACTAATGGTCTGTCCTATAATTCTCATTGGGTCAGTCTATGATTAGAAGGGAATTGTCCAGACACATAAAAGGAGTGTTCCTTCAGGCTGCAAGGAACTTTAGGATATTGAAAACCTATAAAAATGGAGACTGCATAAGTTCTTTGGGCAGTCTGTAGAGACACTGAAGTTAAAATGCTTTATGGAGATGCAGAAAAATCTGTTGCAAAACAAAGAAAGATTTCGGTGAAATATGTCTTGAATAAAAAAATCTTTCTGGCAAAAAAAAATCTTATATTTTAATTTAAATCAATTTAAGGTCTATATTTTCCCCTCTACAAACCCTTTCTAGGGTAATATCCTTTTTTCTTTTTTTTATTTATGCAGAGAGGTTTTAAGAGTATTCCATATACTTTACATTTCTCTCTCTAAAATAATTTTAATTGGAACTCAATTTGTCAATTTCCAAGCAAGTTTTGATTATGACTTAGCATAGCATATGGTGTTTGGCAAGTACAATACCTGTAATGGAAGTGGTCCACAATGTTCAGTGTCTTTTTAAGTTGTCATTCATGTAGTGACTCCCCACCTTGAGTATTAACCCAGTGTACTTGTGCTACTTGCTGGAGATATCAAGCTATATTCATGCTTCCTCCAGTTAATTCCTTGGAAAAGGAAAGGATAAAAAGTATGAGATGACCTGCATCAGGCTAGTAACAGTGTTTGACAAGCCAGGCATTGAAGCATATTTAAGGGAAACAGAATGTAAAAAAATCTTCCTTCCCAGTTCTTGGTGTAATAAAACAAATTTTCTTAATTCTAAAGAATTAAAATGATCAAGTTAAATTTTGAATGATTCATCTGTCTCTTTATAATTGTTAAATGTAAGACTGCAAATCTAGTGGGACCCATGTAACCAGTAGCAATTTTATTTTAAAATATTTTGACTTCAAATGTTATTTCTTGTTCTGTTTATATATTATAATAAGATCTAGCTGAGATTATTTTAACAAGTGTTTTCCAAAATAAGTCAAAAGAACACTAAGTAAGATAAATCTTTGTAACAGTTTAAATCCATTTCTCTGTTTGTAGCTTCCATTGAAGGGGAAATATCTCTTAAATCTATTTACACCTCTTTGGTTATGTTCATTTAGGAAAAAAATCTCCAATTAAAGTCTGAAATCTTCTGGTTCTTTCTTGACACACAGTGTACTTATAAGAGTGTACTTTTAAACCTTGTTGTATTTGATTATATGGTTAACATAATTTATGATCCATTAAAATAGTTTTAGAGAGACATGGTGCAAGCATTAATCTATCTTTGAAAAGTTGTTGCTGATTGTGCAGGATGCTGCCTCCTGCTTCTGTAGGATTAAGCACAAATAGCACTTTACATGTGTTCATCGCTTAGAAGGTAGACCGGAAAAGATCAGTATTTTGTCCATTAAGCCATCAAGGTTCTTCTTAAACAGCAGATGTGAAACTTAAACTTGAATTACAATTGTGAAGTTCAGCAGTCTTTGGTGCAGTGCATATTGGTATTCAGAGTTCTAAATGTCATTACACAATGACAGACTATCAAATAAGTTGAGTCATATCACTGAAAGCCAGGAGACAGAGCAATTTTCAACTAAGTCCAATTTATGTTTATAAATGGAAAGCTCAGTTTGAGCCCTAATTAACTGAACAGACAATGCCTGCATGTGGTTAGATTTTTATATGAGCCTGTTTATCTCTAATTATATGCTAATCAATTTGATTTCTCATTTAAACTCAAACTGGGAGGCTTCCTTGTAATAACCAACTCACATTGAAGCAACAAAACAGCTTTATATTTACCACATCAGCAGGGCTTAATTGCACATTTGGACAATGAAAATTAAGATGGATTCATTTTCATTGTCCTTGCAATGAAGCATTATACAATGCACTTTTAGTTTGAGCTGACACATTTATGGTAGAGATATTAAAGTATAACATCCAAATATTTGCTAACACATTGGCAAGCTATTCTGTTCATATTGTTTTCTAAATGATGTACTTTGGCTGTGCACTGTTATATTTTCCACTTCTTAAAAATACTGACACTAATTGTATTACTTTGGTATGGCATAGGTCAAAATAATAAAATTAGGATAAGGTCTCTTTCTATAAAAAAGAGACAGAGTCCAAATTGCATATGAGGAGCACAGACACATTTCCTACTGTGAGTCCCCAAAGAAGCAATGATAAACATGCTGTAGTGCTAAGCCTGTGTGCAAATGCCAGGTAAAAATCAAATTCATTTGTGGGCATTGCAGGAAAAAAACTGGAGGGGTAAAAAAGAGGTAGTACCTATTTTTCTGCTCCCACAGATACAAAACCATGATGATTTAAACCACAGTTGAATCAATGCAGTTAAAAGTTTTATTTCTTAGTCATGGCTTTTAATTATGCAAACCTTTAAGCAGTCTCTACATCCATGACTGTGAATATACCCAAGGACTTTCCTGAGTCCAGTACAAAATAAAGCCGATATCCAAATATTTGTGTGAGTTACTCTTTTAAAATGCACAAATTAATATCTTCATGAAATCTGTCTGATATCTGATTTACTTTTGAGCCCTTTGATACATACAGAAAGTATATTTGTATGAAATCTTTATCCTAGCAGAAAATATAGCAAAATGTAATACCGAATAAATCAGGTTGCTGAAAAGACAAAATTAAATCTTGTTTTGATTGTTATAGCTAAATTCTTTAGTTGGATGATAATTGTTAATATAAGATGTAATAAGAATTGTTAATAAGATGTAAAAAGGAAGATTGCATTCATTGCTCTGAAATTTATTAAAGCCTTGGAATTTTTGGAAACATAAAAATTAATTGTCACTCCTAGTATGAAGAATTCCATGGAGCATTTCTGGGATACTGTGCAGTTCTTTATTGCTTTCTTGAGATGTATTGACTGGCATGCCAAAGCCATTCTTGTACAATTGCTGTTCAACATGGCAAGACAAAAATTATTTTATTTATAGTAGTATTTCTACAAAGTAGACATTTTGAAAACACTAAAAACTGTTGGTCTTTGATCCAAGGAAATCACATTGTGAGAAAGATAAAGGTCTTGTAAGTAAATTTTGACTGTGAAGAAGTGTTTTATATTGTTCTGGGGCTGAATGTTGTTTTTAGAGTGATCCTATTTGCACTCACATTGTGACTGAACTGGTAATAAGTAGACATCAAAAGTCACTCTTTTTTTAGCTGGAACATAGTGAAAAATCCACTTCATTGACCATTCTTGCAGAAGACCGCATAAAATAATTTCATCTCCTCTCAAATATTTGGCAACTTAAGCAGTCTAAATTTATAAATCTTCCTTGTAATTTCTTGAGAGGAGTCCATTAATTTTTTCAAAGGATAATTTGCTGTGATATTCCAGTCCTTTTTTCTTGGAGCAGTGGCCATCTCTGCTGCTGTTGCATGAATTGAAGCATGTGGTGCTTCAATCTCTCCACTCATTTTCAAAATAGTGTATGCTAGAAAACTGGCATTATCAGATGATTGGCATAACTAATGCTTCTATCATGAAGAAGAAAAAGTTAACAATAAGAATCGCAGTTGTGCAATTTCAAACAGGGTTGTGAGTCAACATAACAACACATCTTTTTCAGTTGCTGAGCTTGTGGAGGTCATGTGTTATGCCAATATGAAGAATTTCAGCTAGTAAAGGCAGTCTGAGGTGTTTGAATGTAACTTATAATTTAAAACTGGTGACCATATGTGATATGAATTAGAAATATTTATGCAGAATTTTTAAAAGTGGGCAAAAAAATTCAGAAGTGGTGGGGTTTTTTTGTTTTCTCTTTCCCAAAACTTAAATGATACAGCTATATACTTCTATACTTTTATACTTCTATAAAACAATTTCCACCACACTAGAAAACATTCTAATCACTCTGTCAAGTGAAAAAGATTCAATAGCTGGGCAACACAACCTCCAGTTATCTCTGTCTTGTACTGAACTACCAGCCACACTGAAGTAAATTTCAAGCTACAGATCACATGTACTTAGGTTTTCCCTCCAAATCAAAATTGAACAGAAGCATGGATAATTTTTAAACTGTTGACCTACCTTTTCTTTATAAACTGTTGAAAGGGTGTTCAGGAAGTATGAAATAACTGCATGTTTCAGAAAAGTCAGGTTTAACAGAAATTTTTTGGAAATCTTGAATGAAAAATGCAGAAAATGATAACAGTACTATCCTAGTGGTGCATAAGACAAATCATGTATGCAGTACAATCTTTTTAAAGATGTAGCAATTCTGCATTATTTACTGAAAATTAAGAAATGAGTTTTTCAAACGGTCACTGTCGCTCTTGTAAGGGACCCTAAAAGAAAGCCCTCTTGATTCTGTCTTGGGAAACAATGTCTTCAAATCTCATCAGCTTCAGTTCCTTTGCCATCCACTTTTTCATTTCCAGCAGCTTCAATTCTGTTCTGTTTCAGTTGACACAGTCATTTGGTGCTACTTCATCCTTGAACAAGTCTGCCGCATTTTATCTTCTCTGCTTGTCTGAACACATTCTTCTTCTCTATTAGTTCAGGCAGCAGTAGGAACTCACCCATCAGGACCTTCCTTTGTGGACTCTTTTTTGCATTACATTCCCTGCTCAGCACAGGAATGGATTGTTTGACTTGTATCTTGGTAAGAAAACAGAGACCAAGCAAAATGTGTGTGATAAAAAACCAGTTGAGCAGAACCCTGGGGAAATAGTGTGGAAAACAGGTAGGAAGAATGGAAACACCAGTCTAACAGGAGGGATGTATATGAACAGAGAATGCTAAGCAGAGCATCTGTATTTACAGTTTGATTACACTGGATGAGAAACTATCATATGATTGCTTTGTAAATGTATAATAGAGGGAAGAAAATGGAATAGCAAGGTGTTCTTAGGTAAAATGTGTGTATATGGAAGTATTCAGCAAAGAAATTAAGATAAAAAAATCCTGTGGATGATACAAATATCTATATCTGTTTATCTATAAATATATGTATATGCAGTGAACTGTTTCACTATGTCACATAAAAAAGAAATGAAGTAAACTGGATATTATTAAACACTTCCATTTATTTTATGTGCATTATTCAGCTGAACAAGGACCAAGAAGCAATTAAAGTTCATATCTAAAAAGCATTTAGGACTGTCTAAAAGAGCTAGGATTCCACTTTCTAAGAATAATACATTGTATTTTAGATGAGTAAACATCTAATTCAGTTTTTTCTCTCTTTCTGAAAAGTACTTGAGAACATAAAGGAATAAAATAACTTGAAACAATTTTGCAGTGAAAAAAAATGTGAGTGATAACAGACTAGCAGAAAGGGAAAGAAAAGGATGAAAGAGCAGAAAAGACCAAAGGAATTTAGAGTCAAAAGGAATATTGTATGAGAATTCTTCTGTCCATAATTAACAAAGGGCATTCATAAGTGTTTTAGTGTTGTTAAATAGTAATGTGGATACTACACAACAGAAAAAGAGTAAAATTGCAGGGGTTTGGTTTATACTTTTTATCACAACTAATAAAGTGTTCACAAAAACTGGCAAGATAATTTCCATTGTATTAACTCATATGTTGTATTTCAGATTTATCAGAATATATTATTTATGGTGAAAACTTCCAAATAATCACAGAATTACTGAGATTGGAAGTCACCTGAGCAGGAATGGATGCCACAAGCAAGGTCACCCAGAGCTGATTGTCCAGAGGAGTGTCTAGATGGTTTTTGAATGTCTCCATGGAAGAAGGCTCCACAATGGCTCTGGACAACCTGTGCCAGTGTAAAAACACTTTTCCTGATTTTTAGGGAGACTCTCCAGTGTTTCATTTCATGCCTATTGCATCTTCTTCTGACAATGGACATACTGAAAAGAACCTGTCTGTGTCATCTGTGCACCCTCCCTCCAGGTACTGGTAAGTATTGAAGAGATCCCTGAGCCTTCTCTTCTTCATACTGAAATGTACCAGCTCTTTAAGTCTCTTATGGAGAGATGCTCTAGTCATTGAATCACATTCATGGTCCTTTGCTGGATTCTCTCATTATGTCCATGTCTCTGTTGTACTGTGGAAACCAGAAATGGAACTCCAAATAAGGCATAACCAGTTCTGTAACGTTGAAACATGCTTCTCTCATTGATGAGAAAGGTTTCATTTGGTGTTCTATATTGGAAATATGTTGTACCTTAGATGTTTCATCTTTTACATGTAAAAGATGGCTCATCTCAGTATGGGACACAAAACAGAGTAGAGGAGCAATATTCTTGAAGGGGCAAAAGAATTCTTAGAGAGGAAATTATAACTGTACCATTGATCTGTTTTTATGTTGATTTCAATCTCCTTCATCATACTTTTTTATACTCAGATTGCTGACAAAGACTTCTTTCTTTTTGTAATTTATATTTCTGATAAATTACAAAAAAAAATAAACCTCAAAATATTTGTTTATATTCACCTTCATCTTTGTTAACCTGACATATGGCAGAGGAAATAGGAAAGTCAGAAAAGTCAGAAATCAGAATTTATTTTACATTTTAGCATACTTTAAGCTTTTTTCACCTTTTAATAAAGGTGAAAAAACCATTTTAGAAGACAGTCTGAAAATATTTAACAAGATGTTTTTGAAAGCAAAGCTTTTTATTTTCTAGTGATAACAATTTCATGTTGCATGTCTAGAACGTTGTCTTTCACAGAAATCCCTAAGCACTTCCTGTAAAACAGTTCCACTTAGAAAACTCATTCTGTTTGCTCAGACATGGAATTGGGATATAATGAGTTTGGTATTTGAACAGTAGGAAGCAGCAATATGTTACATTTAGGAAAGAAGGGAGGAGGGGCTTTTCCCTGTGAAATTTCTAAGATCATTTAAGTGGACAGAATGTAATTAATTGCTAAACTGGAATTCAACCAAAGGAGTGGAACTAACTATTTCTTACTTGCCAAAACGAACTAAAAAGCCAAACAGAAACACCATGGTGTCTTTCGTGACAACTGGTAAGGATTTGAAATGTAAATCATGTTCAATTGATTTAGTGGCCAGAATTTAAAATGCTAATCTTTGATACTTGTTATTTTGGGTTTTCTTTTATTCTAAATATAATGGGAACTAGTTGCTTTCATGACTGGAACAGCCACAAATGCAATTGATCTTGGCTGCATCAGAAATCATCTTTGTCAACAGTCAGGGTTGGTATATTTCTGTCAAAAAAAAACCCCAAAAAACAAACAAACAAAAAAAAACACAAAAAAAAACCAAAAAAAAAAAAACCTGAGAGAAAGAAAAAAGGTATTTTATTTTTCTGTGTTGTACAGAGAAATCACTCAATGGCCTAGAAATCTGGGCTCAATAATAAGAACAAAACATTTTTCCAAAAAAATCCAAAATCTACCAAAACCCACAACAAAACAAAACAAAACAAAACAAAACAAAAAAACAACAAAACAAAACCACCAACCCTGTGCCAATCTTGGTTTTGTAATCAGCTATCAATTATTTGGTAAGTCACTCCCTTCGCTTTTTAACAGTGAATTGCTCTGATAGGTTCCCCGGCTGATTATTTCTCAAAAAAAAGAAACAAAAAAGCAAGACTTTGTAGCTCTAAGCCTTGCTGTTTTGACAATCTCACTGCTTTTTAGACTATATGAATGATTAATCCACAGCAGTATAAACTTTGTAGGTTTTACAAATTATTTTGAACATTGTGTTTATATGACCTACAATTCTTTTCCATCTGAAGGATGGAAAGGCTTGCCTCTCTCAGAGACATAATAGTGTTAGTTGAAAATAGTGCCTTTAAGATTTGGAAGTCCAATTAAACTTCTCTTAGAAATGTCAGGGTGTGAGACAAGTGAAACTTTTGAGAGGGAGGTTAAATAGTGAAAAGCTATGTTGGCTATTAGCAGAAAAGGCTGAAAATAAAAAGAACACAGAAAGTTTGTGAGTGACAAAAATGGCAACATTTCTTTGAAGTAATTTGAAATACCAAAAATATCCAGGAAACATTCATTCTGTGAAAGTTAGAGTTTAGGAAAATTGTTCACCCTCATTTGCTCTGAGGGTGACCAAGCACTTGAACAGGTTGCCAAAAGAGATTGTGAAGACTTCCTCCTTGAAAATACTCAAAAGTCATATGGACTCAGTCCTAAGCAACTGTCTCTAGGTGTCCCTGCTTGAGGAGTGAAGATAGAGCAGATAACCCACAGAGGTCCCTTGCAACCTCAACTATTCTGTGCTTCCTAGTTCTGGTAATTCCAAGAATGGCATTATTCACTTTTCTTCTGGAAAAATAAAGATTTCCAACCAGTGCACCTGCTCTTCAGCATCAGGTCACTGATAGTTTTTGATATTTCATTGACTTGTAAGTGATAAAAGAGGAGGAAAGTAAGGTGAAATCTAAGTGATGGCCAGTCTTTGAATAAAGACAGGGCCCATCTGAAAGTTAATCTACTAGTTTTTTATTCTGTACTTGTCAATGTTCTTCTGTCAAGTTGTCAAGTTTGTTGTGTGATCACAACCAAGTCCTTGAAATCCAGAGACACTTCAGATTCTGAACCAAACTGTGAAATGGTTCAAATGACGTGTTGTAATAAACTTATCCGTTCATATAATTTTGGTTCAAACTAGAAATTTAAATTTCCATTTAGGGCTGATTAATGTAATTTAATTGCTAATAGCAAATGCTGTAGAAGAACCAATCCTTTTTTTCAGAAGCTTGTGTGCTGAAGAACTATATTTTGTGGAATAATTTTCGAGAATAGTTTGGAGAAGTTTTCCTATTGATAGAAATCCATCATGAGCTTTGGATATAAAAGAAAATAAATAACTAACAGCAGAAGACTAAATTGTGAATTGAAATGCTGAAGGACTACAGGAATTAGGTATATAAGAGTAGTGGTGTATCTAATGTTGATATAAACAATTTATGTTTTGGTGAATTAATGTTTTGGTTACAAGAGCTAGTTAAGTATGCTAAACAAGGTTTAATATATGTTTAGTTGATAATAAAACCAAACTACAGAATTACAGAATGCATGAGTTTAGAAGGGACTAAGGAGGTTATCTGGTCCAACTTCCTCTGCTTGGGCAGTGTCACCCAAAAGTAGTTGCCCAGAATTGTGTCTGGATGGTTTTTGAAACAAAAAGAAAGAGCTCATTCTCTCTCTGAGCAACCTGCACCAGTGCTCAGTCACCTTCACAGTGAAAAAAAAGTGTTTCCTGATGTTCAGGCAGAACCTCTTTGTGTTGTGATTTAACCTGGCAGGCGGTTAGAACACCACACATCTGCTCATTCACTCCTCCATGCAGTCAGATAGGGGAGAGAATTGGAAGGAAAAAAAAGTAAAATTAATGGAATTTGATAAATACAGTTTAATAGGATAGAAAAGAAAAATATAATAATGATGATAAAAGAATTAGAATATAAAAAACAAATGATGCACAATGTAATTGCTCGCTGGCTAGTGCCCAGCCAGTCCCTGAGTAGCAGTTCTATGAGCAACTTTTCCCTAGTTTATATAAGGAGTGTGATGCCATATGGTATAGAATATCCTTTTGCTCAGTTGGGTTCAGCTGTTACAGCTGTGTCTCCTCCCAGCAGCTTCCTCTGCTCCCTAGTCTACTGGCTGTGAGGCGGGTGAGAAGCTGAAAAGTCTTTGACACAGAGTAAGCACAGTTTAGCAGCAACTAAAACATTAGTGTGATATCAAGATTATTCTCATCCTAAATTCAAAACACAGCAGTGTCACAGCTATACTAAAAAGAAAATTAACTCTAACTCAGATGAAACCAGGACATTGTGTTTCAGTTTGTGTCCATTGTCCCTTGTTCTGTCACTAGGCAACACCTGTCAGTCTTCAGTTCATCTTCGTTTCATTCTTTTATGCACTGATAGGGTTTCCCAAAGCCTTCTCTACTCCAACCTGAACAGTCCCAGATAAACTTTCCTCATAGGAGAGATGCTTTAGTGTCTTAATCATTTTTGTCATTTCCTGGAATCTGTCCAGTATCTCCATGTCTCCAACAGAGCTACTTAAGTAGTACATTTTTTTTCTAAGTATACTAATCGTTATTCCAAGAACATTAACCCTTTACTCCTAATTGCCTGTGTCAGTGATTTTTCAAGATAATTTTGAATTAAGCAATGAATAATCCATATGACGCTAAAACTTAATGAGATTATTAAAAAGCGGTGGGGTGGATTTATCTGCAGCGTGTCAACCAAACTAATATTCTTTCTGAAAGGATAACTGAAATCCTGAAAAATGGAAAGCATCAGACAGTAAGAACATATTCCAGTAGCTTTTTAGTACTATCTAAGTTACAGTGATCAAGATATTACCTGAGTTCTCTTTTCTCTTTATAGAGTATCTGGTAGACCTCTAGCTACTTTGGGTCCTCCGGGCTTTGTTTATACAGGCATTCTCTGGAACCTATTCTGTGTGAAAGGACAGGAAACCCCTCCTAAGAGCTGTAGGTATCACAATGACTCTATAAAAATGTCAACCCTTAAATGAACTTCTTGTGAATAGCATCTGAGACTGTTAATACAGTTTCCTGCAGAATCCCTACCACACCTTTTATAAGGCTGAGCATATAAACACAGGGAAAACTTACAGGAGGTATATAAATTGTTGCAATTTATGCCTTTTCCTGGTCTTAAAAACTTGAGAACCAGACACAGTTAAGGATAAGGGGTTTTTACCTTAGTATTTTAATACCAGGTGGGATGTGCTGCAATATGCCCTCACGATAACTCACGTATACAATTTATAGACCTTACAAATTAGCATATCTAACAAGGATGCCCCAACGGGAGGCCTGGATGAATGGCGTGATAGTCCCCCATCCATGGAATTGCCCCCTGGATGGGCCAAATCTCTAGTTTACAGGATTTGTTCTAGAGAGTACCTGGTTTCCCAAGATAGCATAGGGTTTTCTGGCCTCCTTTAGGGTGTTTGCTCTCCTGGCCTAACAGAATACTAGGACTGTGCTAAATTATCAGACTTAAGGAATTACAAGTATGCATGCTAAGAATACTGAGGATACATAAAAGAAAAGGCAGAAGAGCATCTTGACATCCCAATAACATTTTTTTAAGGATATGTGCTTTTACAGAAGAGCTTACTGAAATATTAAGCAAGTTTTTAAAAATTTCTGTGTTTGAAAGCAATATGTCATATCCTGGAAGCAGTGGGAAGAACCAGACACAACATTTATATACAGAAGGCAGCAAAATGAGGACACCAAAGGTATATCAACAAGTTTGCTTATTTGCTTAGATAGATTTGTATAACTTCTGCTAAAACTAGACTAGATTGTTTTCATTTGTTTTCAATTATCAAAGTTATCTGCCCTAATGTTCACATTTTACATTTACAGTTTACATATTTAACATTTTTTACATATTTTACATTTTTCTTCTGATAACACAATCTTTTCTTTTACCTCAAGCTGAATACTATTTAAAATTTCATGTTGGTTTTGGGTTTTTTTTTTGCCTTAAGTAGTGCAGTTTTTGTCTCTTTATTTTAGTGTGCTGATAGATGGTTCCTCTGACTGGCTATCTAGAAGAGCTCTATCTAAAATTATTGTTACAAACAAATATTCTGGGGTAAATTTCCTGCCTCTTTCTGGTGGCTAATAATGATGATGCTTCTTTATGCTATATCAACCCAAACTAATTTATTTAATACCTTTTTTTTTTTAATGTTGTACATTTCTGAAGCCAGACGTTAGGTTTTTTCCTTTCTCAGAAACTCATCATTTCATATTCAGCAACAGGGAGGTTGTTCTAGATAGATAACATTTTTCTAGCTTTAGATATTTTTTTCTTTAAGTTCTTGGCTCATTTTCAGTCTTTAGTCAGGAGCTTGCTTGACAATTAATCATGGTTAAACTACCTAAGGTTGTAATACTGTTCTGAAAGTGCTTTCTTAGTCAGTGCCATATCACTGAAGAAGAGCGAAAACACGTAACATGGTAATAGAAAACTTTGATTCTGTGTTTGGTATGGCTCTCTGCAATTTTCCTGAATCTTACAGAAGACAATTTAATAATGATTATTTAATGTTGATTTTTTAAAAATGAACAGTATTCACTTCTACTCATATTTCATACCTCAGCTAGAGGTGTGTCACCGTGAGTTGCCGAGGCAAAACTGCCGCATTAGTACTTTATTGTTCTGTCATTGTCTTAGATCATAAGTACTTTACTAATTGTGAGTCACTCTAAGTTATGTTGTAGCAGACATTGTATGTCTTTGAGTTTTCCTAGAGGCTTGTGATGTTAGTGGTTATTGGTGCTAACCTAGGAGCAGTCTTTGCTCAGGGATGACTCTGGCTACTGCCATTTTGTTGGAAGACTGCTGTTAGCGTTTAAACAAAGCTTGAGACAATGCAATGTGTTAAAACTTTCCACCTTAATGTGCCTGCAGTCATCTGGAAAACTGTGCTTAAGCAGGGCTGTGCTTGGAAGCTGCTGTGTGGCTACTGTGAGGCTCTGGCTTATCAGTGATGCAGGATCTAAGAGTCAGACAACCAGACAGAGGAATGGACATGATGTACATCAAAAGAGGGAGTATGTGGGCACTTGGACAGTATTGGAAAGAGGAGAATGAATGACAAGACAGGGAAATTTGCATGGAAAATCAGAAAGGAGGTAGAAACTGAGGACCAGTAAATACTCTAAGCACCAGCAATATTCATTCTATTTATTTAGACAGATGGAAATGTAATTGTTTTATAGAGTGCAAAACAACTTTGAAGAAAAGGTTCAGGATAAAATTACACTCCATTTTTAAATCTGACAGTTTATTGATAAATCAAAAATTTTCTCCTTGCTCTGTCTTTTCTGATCATGACTCCTTTTCTTATTCTGGGGGGATTATGACCCTGCACTGAAAGAGCTTGCTAAAGTAATCAAAAAGGAACCTGACAATGGCTATTTTCTTCCTATCGTGAGAGGTTGGATCAGATCAATAAAAGGACTGATGAGTGCTAGAGTACCTGCAAAAAAAGGCTCAAGAGTTTGCAAATGGAAAAATGACATAAGAAGGAAGGAGAATAAGCAGCAGGAAATGTTAAATTCTCAGATTGAGACATAAAATAGAATTTAATCTGGGGAAAATTAAAGAATTTTTTATAGTTCAGTGTTGTAATCTATTGGTAGATACATTTATAACCAGATTTTTATTAGAATCCATGCTCTAGACCACAAGAAAAAAAAAGGAGAAAGGATTACATTACATTTTCCTTCACCTTTGATAAATCTTAACTGCCAAACATCTTGCAATGTTCACTTCGTATTCATTATGGAACTTACTTAAGACACTGAAAAAAACAATTGTGGTTATATTTATCAATTCACTTTTTGCCTGTCCCTCAGTAGCAAACATATATTTCCAGAATATGAATTTTTTTTGATGCATAAGTGAGGTGGAATTTATAAATGAGACAGTACCTACTCTGCTCTCACAATTGAATTATCATGTTATTCCCAACAAAGGGTTCATCTGAGCTGTGCTGCAGAGCAGCCCTCAGATCAGAAGGAAAATGTATTTGGTGTTTCTCACAGAATAAATGTGACACTGAAGACTCATGTACCATATCACAGGGTAAGGCTGATTCTCTCTTTCAGTGACTGTTCAAGAAATCTTACTGATGGTTCTTCATACTGTGTTTTTGTTGCTAATATTGGAATATTTGCATAATGTGTGTGGAGATATTATTGGTAGCATCTTGAAGAAAACATGTTGCAACAAGAGAGGAAGGGGAATTAAATCTGGAGCAAAATTCTGATATTTCATGCTAAACCTGGAAGTTGGCTTGCTTTCCATAGCAGTTGGGAGGTACTGTGATTACTTTGGCTTGCTTCTCTTGGACTTTCTTTGTACAGTGGGTTTTTCAACCTGTAATGGTTTGAAATGGTCAAAATGGCCCTGCTTTAGTGGTCCAGAGGAATTGTAAGGGTACTGAAGTTGACAACACATTTTGGACTTCTTTCTATCATAGACTGAGTTTCAGAAAAGAAAAAAAAAAAAGTTTGTGGTGCTGCTGTGCAGTACCTGTAAAAGGCCTTCACTGATACCTCATCTGTAATAAGAGGAAAAATACTTATGATTTTTTGAGGTAATGCCTAAATATTGTGTCTCCTCGATCTATAAAAATTTTTAGGAACCATACTGGATGGTTCAGATGGAAATATGGAAAATAAATGGTTATTTATAAGCAGACTGCTAACGTCGAGGTTTGGAAGGTTTGATGCAATTGCTAATTATTTTCATCTGTAAACAAAGTGGATTAGTATACTACATGCAGTCAAAATAAATGAAACAGTAGGACACATTTCATTTAGTAGCTTTTTTTATATCAAAATATGTGCATTTTCTTTGATTCTAGCATTTCTTGCTGAGACAGAGATAATATCAAATTTTGGAACAATCTTTAATAATAGTCCTTCGCTTACTTACTTTGCACTTAAATGAAAAGTAAATAGGAAACAGTGGTAATTTAAAATTGTCTCCTAATTGAGCTTCTCATATTGTAATCTCAGTTTTCACTTATTCCTGTGGTGGTTCTAGCAAAATCATTCATATTTGAATGAAAATTTAACTTTTAAGAGAGGATAATAATCCCTAGAATAATGCAAAGCTGAATCAGGGGCAGTTTATGTTAAATATCACTAAAACATTTTTTTCACCTAGAGGGTGGTTGGGCACTGGCACAGGCTCCCCAGGGAAGTGATCACAGCACCAAGCCTGACAGAGTTCAAGAAGCCTTTGGCAACACTCTCAGGCACATGGTGTGATTTTCAGGGTATCCTGAGCAGACCAGAGTTGGACTCCAAACTTGATGGATCACTTCCAACTGAGGATATTCTGTGACTCTATGACTTGAAACTTCAAGTTAATGCAGTTTATCACATAATTAAAAAGTGATTTTTATATTTTCTATCAGCAGTGTAGTATGACTACTAAATAAGTTCTGCCAGTGCTTAAAGCAGCAAACATTTTTTACTTCTTTAATTCAGTCATTATAAACCTGTATTTTTAGAAAAACTTAAAGATTAGGTTTTTTAGAAAGAATTTTTGGAATTCAAACATATTCTGAAAATTTCCTTTCCACTTCTGTACTTAGTAAAATTTTTCCATTAACTTCGACTAGACAAATGCTGAAACAGAATAAGCTTATATATAAAAAGTTTTTGTTAATGAAATCACACTTTTTATGAAATCACACTTTATATGAAAAAAATCTTGGCTTTTTAAAATTATTTTTTCTTACAGTAAGGGGAAAAAAAAGTATGAGAGAGATATCTCTATATAACAAGATTTTAAGATTAAATAATAAAGGTAGAGGCATATTTACATGTGTGACATGCATAAATACAGAGTCAAGAGTAATGGAAGCCCTATGCTAAATAGGAGCCTTTGGTCAGTTACTTAATAGTCAATCATTTTGAAGGAAAGAATTCTTTTTATAAAAACCCAATTAGCAAAATTTTAAATCAATTATGTTTCCTTAGTTTCCATTATGTCTAGTGCTGTGGTGACTCTTGTCACCAAAGTACAATTTGAAAAGCAAGTAATTTCATAATATTTTTTAATTAAAATTTCAGGATACTATTTTATTATAGTTAGAGTGGAAAGAAAGTAAGGACAGTCTTCATTCACTTTCCTTTTCACTTACAGTTTGATGGTTACTATGAGCATAGATTAATACTTAGCTCCAAGGTAGGATTTGTTCCCATAAGAAATGGTAAGGGTCATAAAAATATACCAATTTTTGCTTAGCTCCAACTAATCTCCCACTTTAGAAACTCTCATCATGGAATCTATTCCTTTGAATGCTGTATGTCAGGAAATGTATCACTATTATATGTATAATCATTAAACCTTAGCTTTCCCTTAGGGCCTGTTTCCAATGCTTTATTCGTGCAGAGTTTTAAGTAACTTGCTCAGCACTCGTTACAGTGTTATAAGGAATAGATTATACTTTAGCTTACTGTTACTCATGGGAATTTTTTTTTGTGCTGAATAACAAACCTAACAGAAACCTAACAGGTTCTGTTAACAAACCTAACAGAAATATTCCTTTTGTAATGGACACTGGTAATGTATTAATGAACTCAGACCAAGGTAGTATGAAAACACACAAATACTCTCAAGAAATGAAGAATAAGCTGAACAAAAACCAAAAGTCACCATGCATTTATTTTAACAGAAATATACAAATATACATGTGTGTCTAAGTGAAAGTGTGATAGCTGTTTGCTATTCAGAAATAACTAATATCGTGTAGCAGTTCAGCACTAGTGGAAATAAAATGCAGCCATTTCCATATATTCCCATGGAATATTCTGCAGGAAGGCAGGATGCCAGATGCATAATTCAAGGACTATGAACTAAAATGCAGCATCAAAAAAATGGCATTTCTGTAAAAACTACCATGATTAGTGCTGTACAGCAACAACACATCTGCAAGGTTTTCATTGACCATTCTTTCTGCATGTGACCAGAAATATTTAGAATTCAAACTCCCAAGTATTTACCTGGAAAAATCATTCTGAACTTTCCAACACATTGCTCCTGCTTGCCTGTGCTCATAGCCTTCAGAGATTTACCACCTAGTGTCTCTAGAAACATACTCAGCACTGGTATTTCTTTTTGTTACTAGCTGTGTCTCAGTATCTATATCAAACTGCCATCTTGGCCTTTTGTGCTCCAGTCCCCTCTTGCTCTTCCCTGCAAGCAGTTCTCTCTATCCTTCACTGGGCAGAGGCTCCTTCTCTCTCCTCAGCTTTCTCTTTGGCCTGCATTTTCCTGTCTCCTTCCAGCTTTGGTAAGACAGTAGTACATACAGTAAAGCTTCCATAAAGTCCTGTCCCCTCATAGGAGAAGCCAGCAGGCAGTGTCATTATGTTGGCCTTTTCAAAACTTTTCAGTTCTTTCTTGTTAATGTGTTTGATGGGGAATATGTGGTTGACCTTTCTGTCTGCCTTTCTCATTTCAGCAATCTCTAAGTGTTTCCTGTACATAAACTACCTAAGAAAAATAAAAGTTTGAGGTCCTATTTAAGGGAATTTATGCAGATGCCTCAGTCCCTTTCTGCTTCCTTTCTTCCTTTACAAGTATCAGATCTTATTTAGTTCTTCATCTCTTCAGTTAGTGGTCAGTTATTTGGTAATTTAGGCTCAGATTGGCTAGACTGCCTTCATAAATAATTAGAAAATGTTTCCCTGAGATGCCTTTGTACTAATTATCATAGGCACCAATGGTTTGACAGCACAGTACTGACTGCTTCACACTGCCAGAGAGATATGCCAAGGAATAGAGCAAATCTCCTATAAGGAAAGGCTAAGAAAATTTGGCTTGCTCAGCCTGGAAAAGTGAAGACTTCAGGATGACCTAATTGTGGCCTTCCAGTACCCGAGGGGCCCTACAAGGAAGATGGAGACTATTTAGAAAACCATGTAGTGTTGACAAGGGAGAATGGCTTCAAACTGAAAGAGCATAGGTTTGGATTAGTTATTAAGGAGTTCTCTGCTGTGAGGTTTGTGGAATAGGTTTCCTGAAAAAGTTTTGGATGCCCTATCCCTGGAAGTGTTCAAGGCCAAGTAGGATGGGGCTCTGAGCAACCTGGGCTACTGGAAGTGTTGGAATTATGTGATCTTTAAGGTCCCTTCCAACCCAGGCCATTCTATGATTCTGTGTTATAATGTTAAAAGCTTGAATGCCCTAGAATGTGTAGGGATAACTTCTTCAGCAGTTGGGATAAGACAAACTGTCCAAACCCAGAGTATTTTGTATGTAAATTAATACTTGAAGCAAACAAACAAACAAACAAACAACACCCCAAAAAAACCCAAAACAAAACAAATAAACACCCCCCCCCTCAAAAAAAAAAAAACAAAAAACAAACCTCCTAAAATAAAGCCCTTCAAATATTATTACAGGCTAACCAGCTCTACATATACCTGAATTTTCATTGCAGGTGGATCCATGCAACATTCAATTGGATTGGTGGAAAATATAAATGAATTGGTAAAATATGCATGTTCTCAAATACTAAAACAAGCAACACACAAAAGTGTGCTTGTTGATTACTGAAATATGCAGACTGAGCAGTAAATCCTATAATATTATTGGATGACTATTTATGCAACAGAGTTAAGGAGAAAAACTGATTAATTTGTAAACTGTCCTTGATATTTCAGTAAATACAAGCATAAAATTGTCACTTTGAAAGCTTTGATACATTGTTTTGTTATGTCATGGGCATCTTAGGATTGATTTACATACCATGTAAAAATCAGAAAAAAGCTATGAAAAGACAGTAAAACATTTTCTCTTATTAGAAAAATATTCTTCTTTTTTATTCTATTTCTGTACACAAGATTTTCAAGGTTCAGTGAAATCAAAAGTGCAGTGGACCAAAGAAAAAATGTAACAAAATTAGTAGAAATTGTCCCTCTTTTCCAGGGGAATCTAAAGTCAAACAATCAGTTTAATTTATTTCTTTGAGAAAAATATTTTTAAGTACAAGGGGGTTTTGGCTTTGCACCTTCTGTTGCCTTAATCTAGTCAAAAACACTGTAATGAAGTTAATATTTCTTAAAATCTCTTGATAGTAAGAATAAATATTATTTAATCATTTAATAATGTTAATATTTATTACAAGAAAACTTCTTTTTGTAGACATTGATCCTGTTCAGCTCCATGCATTTCATGGTCTGCTGAGAAGGGAGAGGAAGAACTCTCTGAGATGGGACTTCTTTCTTTCTCTGAAGGAGTTGTAGATGGTAGCAGTCTCACTAATGCAGCATTCCCCACCAGTAAATTTTTAGACATAAAATACTCTCGAAAAGAGAGTACTCTAACAGATTTAGAAACCTCAGTGTTGAAAAAAAAACATTGCAGCACAACATTTCTCTTTCAAAATACTTTCAAAAGAAACAAAGTTGAAGTTGCTTTCCAAAATATAAAAATAATTTATATCAGCTTTTGAACTTATGAACTAGGAATACTTTTTTAATAATGTGAGAGTGGCTACAGCCCCTATCATGACATCTGCATATCTTACTGAGGGATACATTTTTAACCTGATTATATTGTCAAATATACACCATAATGACAAAAATGAAAAAATGCATTGTGAAATTTGATTAAATAACAATCATTTTCCTAGTTTGGAACTCACACTGTCACCCAGCAGAAATTTGCCTTGGCAGACTGCCATCTTCTTTTCCCTCCCTTACTCCAGTGACACTCAGTTTCTTTGAAGTAAATAGGCCTCATGTAGTTAGGTTTCAATGTCACTAGCTCTAATTATTTGTCTTTTCTACATCTATTCCTATGTGCCACTAAATTACTGTCCTCATTTTAAAGAGGAATTTGTTAAACATAACCTTTATATCTCTCAGTAAACAGAAAGAATTATCTAAGAATAATTCAGTGCTGTATTGCTAATGAGCAGGAAATGTCTTGCTAAGAAATAAAAACAAATGGTGTCCTTTGATTTCTGACTAAATTGTGTGATATGCAGTTTCAAATATCCTTTGGAGGCGTAAATAAAATGTTACTCTTCCACAAAATGCTGAAAAGTCACAATTCTTTTTATTCTCTTTATATGTGGTACCACACAATAGTGCTAATGGTTGCTATGAATGTTTAACAGCGACTATTGTTTAGAAATGTCACCCATGTATTAATGCTATTTGAATTTGTAAGCAAGAATATTTCCAAACAATCAACCAAAATAGCAATACTTTGATTTTTACTCTAAACAATTTAATTGTTTTCCATAAACAATGGGATACATTTATTGTGTATTTCCCCAAGGAAAATAAATGAGTGGAACATAAATCCAACAGTCTGAATTAAGTAATTTGTCAGAAATTACATGTTAAATGCATATGTTCATAAAATCCATAACCTGGTTCCTTCCTTCAGTCAGACCAAATGATTCCTAATCTGTGCTGCTTTTTTTTAAATCCAATGTTTCTTGTCCTATCTATGGGCAGTACAAAGAAGACAAAGTTTGGCTTACTTGGTTTGAAATATGTAAAGATTTCAAGAAATAAATGCTCTTAAATAGTGCTTTTGAGCCTCTCTAGCATCAGGCTTTGAATCCATAAGAGAGCAGCTGACTTCTGCCACAGGTGGTGATTTTTCTTTTCATGATTCCTAATGCCATGTCCCAGAGATCCTTCTCCTAGATTGAGAAGGTCAGTACAGAAGGTCAAGTTCCCCTTGTGGCATAGCACCATTCTCAGTAAGATTCGTCACTGTGCTGTCTCGTCCCACAGAAGCCCATGGAAGATTTGAATTCTGATGTTCTGTTATGGCTTAAACAGTTGGTTCTTGTTCATTCTTGTATATTCTTCAGTATACAATTATTTCTTATGTATCTAATATTTCTTACATATATAATTGGTATCAAAGGGCAGCAGGGACAATAGCTGTGTGAGGTGTCAGCAGGTTGATGCTCTACTCAGCCTGGTGGTACAACTTCAAGAGGAAGTGAAAAGGTTAAGGAGTACCAGGGCATCTGAGGAGGATTGACTGCTGGAGCTGCTCTGTACCAACCCTGAGGCAGGGTAGCAGCCCACTGGACCTCAGGAAGCAGTGGATCCCCTGTGCTCTCCCTCATAAGCAGGAGGGGACCTAAGAGATTGGGAAGATGGAGGCAGGTCCCTGCCTGGGGTAGCAGACAAATCCCCTCTTGGTCTCCTTTCCCACACTGGCTGCCCCCATGGAAAAGATATGAGGCTCTGGAAACTGGAAGCCAGGAAAATGATAAGGTAGGAGAAAGACCATCTTGGAGGTTACTTAGGGTGAGTCAGCCAACCCCATGTGTTGCAACTAGCTTTACAAAGCAAAAAAAAAAAAGAAGGGTAATTGTCATAGGCAACTCCCTTCAGAGGGGCACAACACACTGACAGGACACATCCACAGGAAGGTTTGGGACTTTACTGGGAAACTCTCTGATCTGGTATGGCCCTCTGACTATTACTCTCTATTAGTTTTCCAAGTTGGTACTATGAGATTGAAGGAAGAAGCCATACGAAAATCAAAAGAGACTTCAGGGCACTAGCGCATTTTGTCAAAGGAATAAGTACACAAGATGTGTTTTCATTTCCTTCAGTATCAGGCAGGAATATTTTGAAGCCCACTACCCTAACAGAAAAGAAATACTAGCACATTATGAGGGAGTTAAAGCCACTTCAGAAGTTGTTCCTTACTGTGTGCTAAACTGGATGTGCAAAGGAAATATCCTCTCTGTCTTCCAAAGTAAACACTTTGCATACTGAGAGCCTACCTGCTAGGAGCTGGCTGGACATTGCTGCCTGATAGGAAGTAGAGAATAAATCTCTTTTGGTTTTGCTTTCAGCCTTCGCTTCCCTCCCTCTCCCCCTTTCCCCATTAAAATTTCTTTATCTTGACCCACATGTGGATTTTTAATCTCTAGTCCCATTGAGGAGGCAGCAAGAACAGCTTGGTGGGCACTTGACGGCCAGACTAGGTTAATCGACCAGGGTAACTTTTGAATACAGTGAAGGACAGATGGTAGTCCTTGTCTAGGGGCATGTAGATTCTGGTAGACTGCACAAATAAATCTTGGAGAGGTCCCAGGCTTTCAAAGCTCTGTGGTAAAAGAAATCTTAAAAAAGAAATCGTAAAAAAAAAAAAATCTCTCTTGCAAAGACCATATAAGTTTGCTGCAAATCCTTTTAAAATTTACCACAGAGAAATATTTAACAGAAAGAATTATTTTCATTTTCCTTTTCCTACATTACACACTTGTACAATGCTATGAATCTTTTTTCAAATCTCCAATATATCAAGGTTTCTTGAACATACTAATGACAGTGCTGAAGTGCAAACTGTTTCAATATGGCAGCACCTTCCTCTTTTTTGTATTTGATCTATTACCTAAGGGAGTGGTTGACTGTCTTCACATGATTAGTTACCTTGAATATATAATAATAATAATAATAATAATAATAATAATAATAATGCAATAATTGGCCCAAACTTACCAGCCAGTTAGTAATTGTATGTTTGGTAGTAATTAACCATTGTACACAAAAGTAACTTCAGACTAATTGATTTACCAATGTTGAGGAACCTCCAGTGACATTGAGATAGGCTGTACCTGTCCCACAGATACGATCAAGGCCAAGACGAGGGTGTAATGGGTGCTGTGATGGGTCAGCACAGCTGTGGTGTGAGAGGGGCCTCTTTTGTGATGGTGAGGAAAGCAGGCTGAGCAATACCAGGAGAGCAAGGTGCATTAAAATTGAAAATGCACCTTTGCAGGGATGGGAGGCTGAGGCAAGGAGCGGAAGGGAGAAACAAGTGCCACTTCCAGCCTGCACACGGCTATCAGCACAAAGCAGGCAACTGCCCAAATATCTTTGCCAGTCGTGATGGCACATATGTAAATCAGTACTTGTGACTCCTGCTGGCACAACTGGAACTTCAGTATTACAAAACCAAACAAACTTGGAAATCTTTTCCATCTTTCTGCTTTGCAATGAAAAATATGGGCTGCTTCTGAAGTTATTTTCAATGTAATGTGGTGATGACTAAGTCCAGTGAGTAACTCCAAGTGACAGGATAGAAGGAAGCTTTGTAACTTTCCTTGAGCTTCACCTGCCATATCTGGAAGCTCCTCAAACATTTGAATTATTTGCTTGATGTAGTTTCTGTTTTGTTTAAAAAGGGGCAAAATAAATGAAGGCATTGATTTTGGATGCCTGGCAACATTTTTCATTGACTGTGTGGAAATGTAAGATAGAGAATACTTCTATTATAGCAACAATGTGATTATGAGCTGACAGTTTTATCCTCAATGATAACTTTTTAATGTATACAAATTAGGATCCTTTAAGCACTGCAACTGATATAAGTAAATGGGTATACATTAACTAATTTTTTTAAATGCTAACAGCAAGAATAATTACCAAATTTAAAGAAAAGAAATTAAAGAAATGTGAGTGATAATATCATTCATCTTAGCTTTTTCTCAACATTTTTGATTCGTTTAAAAGATCATTTTTAAAAAAGAATGACAAGCTTAGGTAAAGGACAATATATTGTGCTAAGTGTAGGAATCTCTAAATTAAAATTCATTACATTCAAATAGTGATTGTTATAAATATTCATGTTTTAAAATCAAATGCTTTCGCCTCTTCATTTTTCTTCTCTTTGCCATATGTGCATTAAAGATGTTGAGTAATTCATCCATCATTTGGCAAGTTTAACAAACCTATGTTTGCAAAATGTAGATCACAAGGCAAAAATATCAGCTGGGAGAGAAACATGCATTTGGTTTAATTTTTTTTTCTTTATTGGCTTATTTATAATTTTAATTGTGTTAAAGATTTCTGCTGGGAAAAGTCAAGTGTGGCATGATGATTTGATAAATGTTCCATGTTGAAGCTCAAAATATGGGTTTAGCAATACTTTAAAAACCTGAGCCTGTTTTTGACAACAAACTCCCTGTGTCCTGAAAGTTATGATGCCAATCTTTCAGGATAATTGAAAATGCAAAATTGCAACAGTCTTCTTTTTGACATATTTTGTTAAATATTCCAAAGTATTTAAAATCTGTGTGTTAATAATGAAAAGAAGTTATGGTATGGAGCTAACAGCCACCATGCACATTTTTCAAGAAAAAAAATAAAGATTGTGCTGCTTTTATTCACTTTACTGAAGTTACTGTGTAATTTCAAGAATGAGTCAGCAAGAGGTCTCTAATTTTGGTCATGATATGCACTCAAAGTTCTGCAGAGTTCTGAATAAATGACGTAATGTGTATGGTATCAATTTTTTTGGTCAAGTTACCTAAAAATAATTTACATTGTTATGTCAAGATGTCTGCCTTAAGTAGAACATCTACTTGGAGGAGAAGTAAAAAGGAGAAGAAAAGTAAAAAGGAGAAAAATCTTTAGACTAAGTGGAATTTGATGTAAATATTTGTAAGAATTGCAAAAAAATAATAATGCTTTTTTAATAGAAATTAATATGAGCACAAAACAGGCCATAAACAGAATGTTCCTCACAGAGCACAGCAGAGGATCTTTTTTTTTTCCCCCAAAAATACCAACAGGTACTCTCTTGGAGGCTTTAGTAGTCATATTGTACTGCTAAAACAATATATGTCTGTTTGCATGTATGTGTATATTTATATATATATACACACACATGTAGTTTCAAGAGCTTTTCTTTTCTCAGGAAATCAGAGGTTTGTTAGTAAATGTAACTTGAGGATTAGGGGGTTGTTGATTCTTTTATTTTATAGAACAACACAGAAAAGATGCTTATTTACTGATCTCTCTCATCTGTGGTGTTTGGTGTATGTATTGCTTTAATATTGTCAAATGGGTAAAATTAGTGCTAAATAGCTATGAAAAATCTTAGGGTTTGATTTTCTTCATCAAGCATTGAGCCCAGCTGCATAGAAACAGAGTCAGGACCTTAAGATATCAGAAACTGGTATGCTAATGATGAGTGTGCATTGTGTCTGAACAGTTTAGCTAGAGACAAAAATGGTTCTGCCTCTGAGCTGCTTCACTAATGGAGTAGCTGTTTACATGCATTTCATGTTCAGCACATTATTACAGTGATTCTGAGCTCTGTTTATTAATATGGAAAAAAATACACAGGTTTGATTTAGCATTGTACTCTAGGAGGGAGTAAAAATCATCTTCAGTTATTGTTATCCACTGTTAAGGCCAAAGGAGTTACTCACATCTTGTTCTTGAGAAAAATGGCTGCACAGTTTATGGCTAAACTTAACAAGAAGTCTTTGTGATCTTCTTTATGGTTCTTTAAAATACAAAAATTAGTTGCACAATTATTTAATGTGAATATTAATTCGAACAATATACAAATACCTGCCTCATAGTTGGTAAACTCTGGTGTAGTAAGTCTAGTTCTTGCTCCTTAACTCTTCTAATGATTGTAAAAGCAATGTTGCTACTTATTTGTAGCAGAATCTCTGTTACCTTCTGTAGATTAGGAAAAAAAAAAACCCTTCTTGCTTTTAATTTGCTATCAAACACATTTTATTACTGCAGACTCATTAGTAAAATTAAAAGTGCTATGTTTTGCTATCAAGTAAATTAGTGTTAAATTATTTATAGGCTAAGTAAATTAAGACTCAAAGAGTGTGCCTTTGTCTTGGTCTTTGTGTGCTCTGCTCTAAACTCCCTCACAGCAATAGGATTGATACCAAATCACAAGGTAAAGACTAAACCAGGACACATTAGAGAAGCACTTCTACTCAGGTGACAGCTAACTAATCCTCAAGTATGTCTGGCACAAATCTGAAGTCCCACTTCCAACCTGAGAAAAGTCTCTTAGATCTATATGATAAAATACTTCAAATCTCACTCCTATGCCTCTATTTTTTTCTTCAGTATAACAAATAAATTGTATGGATACTTGATTGAAGTTCTGGAACTATAATCCATGTTATTCCTCTAAGCTGGAGATGGAACATAGTTTGATTTGTGTTTGAACTTTTTAAAGTATCTATAATTGATGAAAATAAAATTAATTGCAGTTGATCCACAGTCATATACACATAATTAACTATCTTCAGAAGATATCAGTCTGAAGTAAGGGTTCTCTGTATATGTTAATGTATTTAGTTTGAGAACTTTTATTTGGCTTTGATAGTAGAATACTCTTTGGATCATTATGATGTTTACTCTCCTTGAGACTAGTCAAGTAAGAAAAGTACCATCAAAACAAGGCTGTGCAACTAATTGATTTTTTTGGTTCATTGGCTGAATGAAACAAATGTGGAAACAATCAGGTTTAATGGTTTGGGTTTTCATGCTGAGAACTAAAAAAAAAGTTTTAAAAATATTAAATATTTTATATTATTGAAATAATTACTATGTAGTTCAGTTATGCCCTGAAAATTAGTATTTTGATTAACAAGTAGACCTTCTACGTACTTAATACAAATATTTTTCCTTCTTTTTATTGCAGTGACAATAGTAAGACATTTGTTACTGTGTAGTGCATCAAATATGGCTTTTCAAAAGTAAATAGTTCAGTTCTATTTCCACAAAATATATTTTCTATATATTTTTATTATTAGAAAATGTTTGATACAATATCATTACCATGCCATTATCACTGTAATTATAAACATTATTTTCTTCTCTTATAGACCCTATTTTCCTTTGTTAAAATGCAATTCTATTAATCACAACTTTAATGCTTGAATTGCAGCATTAAGATATAATTCATTAAAATTTGTTCCAGACAGCATGAGTCATGCAGTAAAATATTTATTACTGTTTCCAGCACTTTTGGCAGAAAATTGAATTTTGAAAAATAAAGAATTATTAAATATACCTAATATATTGATGATATCAGTCTGTAAAAAAGTTACAGGGTTGTGTGATGCATTTTTACGTGGCAGTCTTGTTCCACTATCCTTGCATGTGTTCACTACCAAGATTTTACCAGAATTGTCTGGTCTATCTACCCCTCTTTTTTATGCACTCACAGGTACTGACTGAGGCCTAAATCCATATCACCAGTCAATGTTAAAATTCAGATTTCAGTCAAATGTGCATTTCAGTTTTGTTTTCAGGCAGAGAGAAAACCCACCATGAGCATTTCAGGGGGTTTTAGGGAAGTCTTGATGGCAACTTTTTAAGAGAGGTGGCTGAGGAGCCAACAGAGGCAGACTTTACTGTCTTAAATCAAATGGCATTTTTACTAGCTTAGTTAGTATTACTTGTAACACAGTCTGAATCAGTCTGAGCTGTTTCCTACTTTCACTCCCCAGTGAAACTGCAACTCCACCTGCAAGATCAATATAGATCTAGTGTGGTCCAATTAAAGTTTGGGTTATTTCACTTTGGCAAAGCAAATTAACCTAGTAATCAAGGCTGATCCCTCTTAGTGTGTACCATGGATAGATTTTGAAATGTATGACAATGTGATGATTTTGGCTGATTAAGAGTTAATCATCATAGTAGCTATTATGAGGCTGTGTTTTGGATTTTTGGTGGATATGGCATTGATGTCACAGGGATGTTTTAGCTATTGCTGAGCAGTTCTCACACAGAGTCGAGGTTTTTTCTGCCTCTCACACCACCCCACCGGCGAGGAGCCTGGGGATGCACAAGGAGCTGGGAGGGCAGACAGCTGGGACAGCTGGCCCTTACGTCAACTAGAAATGGGCTATTTGATGCATAAAACAGGTTTGTGGTGCCTCTATCAAAGTAATTTAGTGACTTGGATATTTTCACCCTAATCCTGAAGGACTGGATATTCAGTTGTTTTCTAATTATCCTATGCAGTGACCCAATTGTGATGTTTTGTAGCGTCTAAGGTTTTACAGAAGTGCATCATTGTAAGAGGTTAGTGATATTGTTTTTGCTCAAACTTCATTGCACTTCAGATAAATTATGAGCAGGCATCCAACATCTTAGAGAGGGCCAGTGTTTTTCTTCACAGAATTAGCATCTAAATAATGTAGGTATTTGAGATAGAGAGATCTTTCCAAGCATTTTCTTATTTAGTGTTTGATCCACCATAGAAACCAAAGCAGAACCTGGGCTGTGGACCAGATGAACAAACATTTTTTTAATGAATAATGTTCTACCTAAAAGCTTGAAGAGTTGGCTAAATATTTGAAATCTAGGGAGTTATCTCTTTGGGGTTTTGCCTATGCAGGAAATAGGATTCCTGCTTCTATAAGAATTGTGGACAGTGATTGTAGTCCTGTCTATGTTATAATCTAGAAGGTAGGATACTTGGGAAGTGGGTAAAGTAATTTGAATTCCTCTCATATTTAGGAAGGAAATGATCCATGAACACTGATTTCCTACATGTGTTCTCTATATTTAGTGGCTATTATTGTGCACTGTGGACATCATAATTTCAAAAAGAGTGACAGCTGCCCACTAGAGCTAGTGATAGTTATATATCTATCCACAGTACAGAATCCAGAGCTCTGAATTCAGAGTAAGCACACTTGATAGAAACCTCTTTTTTTGCTGTCTAAATTTATGAGGGAAAACTTCCTCCTCCATCAATGTCTGACTGGCAAATTCAAGGAGCTTAAAATTCAGGGATACTCTTTGCTTATGCATAGCTTTCACTAGACACAATAATGGTTATGCTCCTAAGGGAGGTGTCTGAACTAGCCAACTACAAGACAGAATGCTCTGATTCTGAACATGTGTCTTTGTGACACAGTGAGAATATTTGGCAGTGGATTCTATTTATTTTGCAGTGCAATGAAAAATTCCTCCGACTACAACCAAATACCATAAAGGGCAGAGCTCCAAACTGGAATTTATCCTGCAGTCTCTGTATCCTTTATCTTTGCTAGTACCAAACCTTAATCCCAGATCCATTTTATCAGAGAATAAAAACATTTAGGCTTGGTTGCCATTGAGTGTAAGTGTTCACACACCCTCCCTTTGCCCACTTCCCACATCCAGCCAAAGCATTTGCTCAAGAATAACCTATAACTATTCTGTAAGCACCTCATTTGAATATTTATTGCAGTGATACTCAGCATTTACATAACTATTATATGCATTATGCAGCACTTTCATAAGAATGACCTCTGAGGTCAGCATTTCTTGACAATTAATGACAATCCAGAGGAGTTTGCCCCAAAGCGGTTAACTGTGAGAAAACATTAATCCCAGAGGCCATTATTTATAAATCATGCAAAATTAAGAACATATATATATATAGCACTATTTCTCTACATCTGCTGCATCTCATGCTCTCTATGTGATGCTGTTTAGGTAATGTTCTAGCAGTTAATGACTGATGCTGTGTTGTGGTTTGGTTTTATTTAGGCAGTTGTTTTATTAATGTTAGTTAGGTTTGTTCCTTGTACTCCTCCATTTTTCCCCTCACAGTGGTTTGTTCCAAGTTGTTTACCCCGAAAGTTCCCACCACTCGGATCCCCAGTTACCTGTCAATCTCCTCACCTCTCCCTGTTTTCTCCTTATTTGGTCCCATCAGTCAGGGTTTGTTCACTCCCTGTTGGGTGTCAATCCTGTAACCACCCCCAGCTTCTTCAAGAAAGTTCTGTATCAATCACCCCACCTTAGCCTTTCTATTTGTCCCAGGACTCTGTGCCCACCTCTGTTATGTTACCACTGGTTGTTATAATCAACGTCATCCCTCTCTCATTTGTCCCCATTGGGCAAAACAGGTTTCCACCCCTGTCCGCCCACTCCCTATTTAATCTGCTGCCATCTTTTGTTCCCCAGCATTTGTCACTGCACCCACCCCAAGAGCACCTTTGTTCCTGCCCCACCTGGGGGAATAAAGACTCTTTGGGCTCATAAACAAGTGTCCTTCTCTCGTCTCTTCATCTCCTCTCAGCATGGAGCCACCAAAGCTGCGTAACCCACGCCGCAGCACTCAGCACTACCAGGGTGGCAGACGCCGTTTCCCTGGAGTGCCCACCCACGTGGCGGCCACCCGGCCTCACACGGGCAGTGCCAGCCGGCGCATCTCGTCTGCTTGAGGTCGTGGCAGGTAGCCACTGCAATGCTGTAACAATAGGAAATCAGAGCTTCTTTTTTACCATTCCATTACCCCTATATTAAAGTCTGAAGTTCATCTTCCTTCTTTTCTTTCTTCCTTTAACAAAATCTTTGTCAATTGCTGATTGAAAAGCCCATATAATTGTCATTTTAGGTGCCATCTTAACATTGCATCTTGAGTTTCTTTGTTAAAGTTGGATGAATAAGCAAGACTTGAGTTTGTTCCCTTTCTTTTTTAAAAGCTTCTTAAAAAAAAAAAAGATACTAAATTTTCATGTAGCATATCTCAGTTCAGTTCCATATCACACAACTCTAGCTCAGATTTAGTCTGTGCAAAATGCCTTTCTTAGATATCTTTGGTATCACCTCTGTACCAGTTTGACTTTTTTTTTTTTTTCTGAAATTCTTATAACTTAATGTTTAGGTAGTGTACTGTTCATATAGTGATTCCTTTAGGATGAATTTCAGCTTGCGTATTGAAGAGTACAAAATCAAAATGTAGTTTAGCTGTGTGGCTACGTATATATGTTTAACACCTTTCTTTTTCCTTTAGAGGCATTTTAAATGTTTCAGATTTCCTTGAGTATTCTGTTATAAATTTCCTATACTAACCAGACACAAACTATGTTTTGTCTTTGACAAAGTTACTCCTGAAAAAAAACACTGTACAGGCTGCCTTTATATACACTGAAGGAACACTTCAACTATTCCAAATTTTGACATTTCTTGACAGTATTCTTAGATCTGTATCTAACTATGAAGTTTTTGTTACTCAGAAACTTCAGGGATTTACATTCCACATGGTGATACAAACATTTTTATTTCTCTAGTAATTGATGGAATGTCTCTATCTGGATATTTTAGCAGTGGAAGATTCTATTATTTATTATTCTGAGGAGTGTTTTGAAGATGGAGATCTGTCCATATAGATCTGCAACTTTTCCCAGTGTATTATTCAGTTACTTTTTTAAATTGCCTACAGTCTTCTGTTTAGTATTCCAATACAACAGTGTAGTAAAAGTAATTCAAACTAAATTCTTCTCAGTGCACTAGAGCAGTGAACACACTTCACTATACCTTTTTAATAGATCTGTTTCATTTCATTCCTCCTTATTCAGTGGTTTATTTGACACATGTATTTTCAGGGTATTAATGACAGGGAAAAAACCATCGGTAGTTAAAAATAATCCCTTGCATAGTGACAGAAAGATGGATTTTACTCTTTCTCTGCATTCTTGCAGTCATGTCCTATTCTTCAAGAAAATGTACTTCCCTCTTTATAATCTGAATTGAAATACAGTAAAATTCTCCAAAGAAAAATTAGTATGACTAACACAGAAGCAGATATTGCAAAGAAAATGTATTTTTTTTTTTTATTTGAAGTATATATTATTCAAAATATCTACTTTTCTGAAATAATTTAAACATAGTAGAGATTGGTTTGAACTTTAAACTTGTGGAAAAATTATCATAAGGTTAACATTAAAAATAATTAAATGTGTGCAAGATGAATGAAAATGGGAAAATGCTCTGAGAATGACGTAAAATGCAAAAATACTGAGTGTTTCATGACAAATAAATATAAAATTAAATCATACAGGAAATAAAGAAAATACCATGACATCTGATTCAGAGATGAATTGTATCCAGGTGATTTCACAATTTCAGGATTTCAAAAATAAAGAAGAGGAGCTTAATAATGAGGGTAGTTAGTTCCTTTTCATGCTACCCACATACCATGCAGGGCAAAAAGGGCCAGGAAAACTGAAGATCTGTTATCTTCAAGTGTTATCTGGAGTGCCTCTTGAAGGAATATCATGGTCTTTGGTATTTAAAATTTACTTCCTCATGAAGTTGAAGAACAGAACATTAAAAACCCTTAAAAGAAAATAGGCAAAGAGGCAAAGATTCACCAGGGTTATGCTTAAAAAAGCTATCTTGATGATTAATAAGTTGGTATTTGCGTGAGACTTTTAGACTCTGCTAAGAAGATCCAGAGCACCTACATTTCTCTATTAATTTCCAATAAACTTAAGGGTTAAATCTTTGAGCATATTCGTGAACAGAGAGAAATCCTGGAAATTGTATAGTACATCCCTAAAAAAACAGTGGATATCTATTGATGGCTTCTAAGCAAGAATAAATTACATTTTGAAAACCTGTTTAAACAAACACAATGCAAGGCAAAACTGAATGACTAACTAGTACGAAGATTATGAACATCCAACCTAATAGAACTTTCTGGCTAATACTGTCGAAGTTAATAAAATCTTGAAATCAAAGTCCTCTAATATAATAGCTAGAATATAATATTTCATATTCTTTCAATTGTTGCTAAGACTTCAGGAAAATTCCTGTTTTCTTGTTGACTGTCTCTAGAGGCAGTATATTAGGATGTAGAATGGTTCATGTAAAAATCAACTTGTGTGTAGATTGGATGTTTTGAGAACATGCCTAAAGAACTGATCAATTTTGAAATGTATTCCTTGATTTTCTTGAAGGTAGGTCTTTTCTCAAGTTGATATTTTTCCTGCTTAGACAGAAAAAAAACAACAAACAAACAAAAAAGTGACTCCTTGTTCGATTTAATGCAGAGAGCTGTAATAAAATGAATGGTTTGGAATGTAATCTTCAGACTTCTAGCCAAGTACAGATCACTTTTAAGTAACAAAATTTATCATGATTTTAATGAATTCTTATGACAGTGTTTATTGGAAAATATTTTCAAAGTGATATATTCTGCAGATTAGCTAGAGGCTAATGAGACTAGAGCTAGAGACTGCTGCTTTGGATTGCAGTCCATTAAATGCAAACTACAAATATTGAAAGGTGATGTTCTGTGCAGGAAAGGAACCATAGGAACTCTTAGGGAAAAAGAAACAAAAAACCATTCCGGATTCCCAGAAAATGTTACAAGTGAATATTACTATCTGAATTTTGCTTATCAAATAGATTAGGAAATTTGCTTTGAAACAAATTCAAAAGAGATGCAAAGCAAATTAGTCCTGGATTGAAAGTCCAGAATAAATTGATGTTTGCTTCATTAAGCACATTCCATATTGATACTTGGATAGTAAACTGATGACATGGTTAAGATATGTTGCTACAATCAAGGAAAGGCTGGATATGAAGGAATGTGTTTTGTGGTTTACTGGTGTCACATTTTCAGCTGTAGAGGATGTTTGCGAGAAGCAGGAGAAACCATTTAAGAGTCCTGTTAAATTATAGTGCTGTTCTGTCTCTCAGCAACTGGTTAATTCAATCAGAACACAAAAGATTTTTCATCATTCTTTAATTTGCTTAATTTCAGTGAGCTGTTGTCTCAGAAATTTTCCCATCTTTCAGCTCTGTGACTATTGCTTTGATTCCTTGTGCTATTCTTTCTCTGCCATTTCCATTTCAATATAGATTTTATAGTTCATTACCTGTCAATCAGTTTTAAATGGTGCAGTGTTCATTTCATCATGTTCTGTAAAAGTTGCATGCTTTTTTTCAATGTGCTACATTTATTTCATTTTGAGCTCTATTTATTTCTGTAAGCGCTGTAGCTATCTATAGTTATATTCATTTTAATGAGTATTTATTTTAGCAAATGCAGTATTTTGTTTTACATTCAATTTATCTGGCATGTTGAATCAAACAAGTGAATTCTGACTGAACTCTGAAATTCTATATCAAACAATTTTTTCCATTATATTTTTGTTTGTCATAGAGTTCTTAGTCTTCATTACAGCTTCCCTAAAATAAAAACAGCAAATTAACACAGAAATAAATACTTCTGTACAACAAGTTCCTGCATTTTTTCTTTCTGAACCTGTGGGGCATGCCTTACCTCACAGAAATAGCCTCTGCCATTTCCTGGACAGATAAAGTGGCTTTAGTTATTTAGTAAAAGATCCCCCCAGTTGCCATTTGCTGCTCTCATAGGGCTGCTCAGAGTATACCTTTATGTTGTGGAGAGACAGGAAGGTTTTTTATGTCTATTGATGCGTGAAAATCTGATCTTGAATTGTTTCACGTTTGTTTGCTATTTGGATAGCTAGTAACTTTCTGAATTCTCTGGGAAATTTACAAGATGAGTTAGTGGACAACGGAAATAGTATACAAATTAGAAAAAAATGTGAAAATATTTTTAATTAGTTAAAGTCAACAGTTACTGTCAGTAATTAAGAATACATATTCAGTCTAGATGTTTTCAATGGCAGCAGTGCAAATAAAAACTGTTTTTTTTGTGGTGATTGCAGGTCATTGTTTTATTTCTGTCCCTAGTCCAGCATGCTGCATCTGTTTTCCAGTGGTCAAATTAATATTTTATAAAACTTACAACTTTTCTCTTGCAGTTGTGAATGCTTGGAGATGGGGAAGGCATGGACAGCTTATGGGGAAGATATAAGTATATATCAGCTGTTGGGGGAGGTATCAGTTCTCCACTCAATTGCACACATCGGGTGAAAATGGAAGTTTGTACATATACTTTTAATGAACAGTCATTCAGAAACAGCTGTTGTTGCCTTCATAATGCACTGCACCACAGCAACTATTAAAAGAGTAGTTCTACTACCATTACTTGCCATTGTGAGTCAATATATTCTCATTTCCTTGCTTTCATCAAGATACATTCACTAGCAGTAAACAAATGTCTTCAGACTTGACAAAGTACATCCATGACTTTTAAAAAATATTCTTCATTCATATTGTTTTTTTTTTTCTTATTTTCTAAAGAGGTATTTTTTATTCGGCCTGTATTAAGCTAGTATTTTTCTGGTTTATGATCAGTGTTGCTACAATGCATCTCTCATTGTCCAGTGCTGGCGATTGTCAAAAAAATTCAGAAATTTTTAATGAAAGCATGCTGTTGATCTGAAATGTAGACTCACACAAAGTACAGACATTGAAACCATTCTACCCTGTGGAAAGAAATAAAAATTAATTTATTATTGTATTTCCTGTTCCGCTGTGCAGTGGGAGAAAGATGGCATGATTCTACTCCTGATTATAATTATTAGAAGTGTGAGGCACATCATCCAAAAGGGAAATAACTTAGGTGTTAGGCCTTGACCTTGTTTCCATTCACAGATGATAATACAGAATCCAGGATTATGTGCTGTAATCTGAAAGACTGCTAGTTAAAAATGTGATAGAACTTAATGTGTTACTTTTTTCCCATGAAGAACAACTAGAAAATATAAATAATTATATATATAATATATATAATATAAATGACCTCGTTGAGAAAATTGTATGTAGGATCTGCTGCTTTGGATATCACAGCTAGGTCCATAATGGTGAGAACTGTCCTGAAAAAGCACATGGGTGTGGCCACTGATATCTCAGGAATTGCAGTTCCAAGGGCAAGAGTCATGTTTACTGGATGCACTGACATGAACTGCATCCCACAAATATTTGATGGACATCTTGAAATCTAAATTTGCTCCAGTCTTGATTCAAGTCCATGTCCCCACAGACACTATTTATTTTACACACTAAATATTTTCCAGGTAGGCCCTCTACCTAAAGGCCTATCTTTGCATGAATCATCTGGGAGACAAGGCTGATGGAATGATGACAATATTTTGAAGGTATGATGAAGTGCATAATTGTTGCCTCCCTTGAAGTCATTATCAAATTTCTCATCCCAGCATCTTTCAAGGGACTAAGTGTTAAATTTACATTAAACAACCCAATTTAAAATTTCTGGTGACTGAGTTACGGCTATTGCAGGCAAGGATTCTGTCATCTTTTTTTTGTTGTATTTAAGATACCACCTCTCTGTCACCCTGGCTTTGTCCTTCTCAAGATATCTTTCTCTTGAGAAAAATTTAGTTTGTCTCAGAGTAAAATGCTGGATGAATTTGTCTTAGAGCATGTCTGTTCTCTAGAGAAGAACGCTCTTATAGACAGTAGAAGAAGTTTTAGTACATCTACTTGCCATATTAAATAGTTGCATACTGGTACAGTCATAAGTCATGTTTCCCAGCCTCAGTGAATTTCCCAGTTCAAAACTAAAGATGTACAACCTGTATTTTTCTTCTGTTACAGCCAATTTAGCAGTCATTGTGGCTTTATGTCCTCAGGTAACAGATTAATCAGCATTTTCACTCCCCAGGAGAAATTTTTGAAAGTCCTAATAGGCTTTACCTACAGTTAAAGATCTGCTTTCCAGTATGATAGCAATGGGCTCTTTCAGTTCAAAAGTGCAGACTCTGCTAACCTTAAATTTTATGTCTTCCCATTTATCTATTAAAAGAATTTTCTGTAGCTATGATTTCTACAGGAAAGCTTAGATCAGATAGAGGGTCTTAAGGGTAATTCCCCTTGTGTCATTTCCAGAAGGAAAAAGCAACCCTTAACAGGCTTTTCAAGGCTTTACCAGAGGAGTTTTCTGACTGCCATGCCTCTCCTGAGTCTCATGATTTCTCAGTAAATACAACTCTCTGCACACTAGAGTATAAATTCTCATTGTCCTTTTACACTGGAAAACCTCCTTCAGGAGGTTTCTCAATGTCCTTGTGTAAAGGCTGAAAGACCTCAGGGGGTGACAGTGTCCTCACAAAAGTTACCATCCTGGTTATCATAACTTGCAAATGAATGCTATCAAACTGCTGAGAGAGTCTCCCTTCTTTGCAAGGGCTCATTTGGCCATTTTAAGCAGTGACAGTGGCTTCTCTGTGGAACATTGCACACTTGGCATTTGCAGAGGCCACCTGGAGCTCTGTTCATACTTATACTAAGCATTATGCTCTTGCTGAAGCATTCTGTGATCATGTTGCCTTTGGGAGTTATCCTTCAATCTTTGTTTAATTAAGAACTCTAAGGGTCCTCCTCCAGGTAATTGTTAGTTCCTCCTCAGTCACCCACAGTGTGAGTGAACACATAGAGGATTGCTTCAAAGATATTTAAAATACTCCCTTCTATCTCTCTCTCAAAGTCTTGCCTAATTTGCTGTATGTTTTAAGAGGAACTGAAAAGAAGGGACAAGCTATGTCCTGTCTGTATGGCTAACCTTCAAGGGGGGAGCACCAGGAAGGACAACACTAATACGGATATTTTCCAATAGTACTAACCGGTGCATACTGGTAGTGTGATGGTCACATAGATGACACATCTCAGTGAAGGAAAGCTATCACTGTGTATATCCAGACACTCTACTTACAAGAAAATTGGATATCTTAATTTTTTAGAGGAAAACAAGAGATGTCTTCTGAGGGCAGAGTGTTTTTTATATTCCAGTAGAGATATTGAGGTGAATTCTGGCTGACACTTTTCCCCTAAACACATCTTGAGGCAATTTTTTATTTTTTTTATAAATGCTGGTACACATATTCTTATAAATTTACAGATAATCAGACCAATATAGCAAGTACATTTGCTTCATTTACACATACCTAATGAAAACTTTTGCTTATTATCCATATAGTACCTGCTTTTAAGGTGACAAACACACCAGCTCAAATACAGTAAAACCTTCTTTTAAGCAGAGCTGTAAACCTTGAAAAACATGGAATTAGTTAAAGGCTGTCTAAAGTAGGGTAAAATAGTGATTGACAGAAAAAAAAATAGAAGTAATCTAGATATTTTATAAGTGTGACACATTTGAAATCAGCACATATATTCAAGTGTCTTTTTTTTTAGGAATACAGTACAAATATTTGAAAGGGAGTATCTAAAACAGTATATGTACCAAAACGCAATTATGTCATATAATCTTAAGTCTTTTTAATGGGATAGATAAATTCACTTTTGCTGTGGTTTTTCATCTGTTTTTGAGTGCAAGGTTGCTCTTCTCTTTTAGAATGATAAATCATCTCACTTCTGGTCAACATTATTTACTGTCAACTTAAATACATTTGTTGTTGTGACAACTTTGTCCTTGAACTTGAATCGCAATCCTGCCTCCTGACTATTCAAGTTCTTGAGTATTTTTTAAGGACAAGCATATTTTCAGTCAGTCTTATTTTTGGTTGGTTAAATATTTTAAGTCTTTATCATAGGATTCACTTCTAGCTTCCATTTAAAGTTTACTAAATTATTTGATCTATTTCTAGATATGCATTCTCATTAACTTGCACACAGTTCCACAGTTCCACTTATGTGGGAATCCAGGGCACAAGGAATATTTTTCTATCTGCTCTGAGGGGTTCTGACCCCCAGAGAAACACTGCCTTTAACCTTTGCCTATGGAGAGGATTTCCAAGACTTCAAGATAGGCTGGAGTCTACAAAAGTGTGAAATAGATAATAGAGAGTAGTATGGTATGTCAGTTGGGTGAGAAATTTAGGTTTTGGGATTTTTAGCATGGTGTAGATAGGAAGCAAGATGGAGGAATTTGGGTGTAGTCCCTTTTGTCATCTACTCAATTTTCTGCAGTGTTGGTGGCACAAGGTGATTGGTCAAGGAAAGCACAGTTTTGTGGACAGACAAGGGATGAATTATTGGTAGATAAGTAGAAATAATGTACATTTTAAGAGTTAATTGGATGAAACAACTTTAATAGACCTTGAAACTGTACATTTCAGGGTCATTTTGCGGTGCTTTTCCAGCGTGTTGAGCCTGTAGTGGACAGCATGCGAAACTTTAGATAAGATAACAATAAACAAGAAACTGAAGACTGAACAAGTCCTGTGCATCTCCTTCTTCCTGGTACAGAACTGTTACAGGAGGTTTCCCCCCATTTGGGGAGCCCCCAGAAGGGCCCAACATAAAACAAATACTGATACGCTTATATTCCACTATGCACCTGATAAAATCTGAGAGAAAGAATGCAATTACAATATGTAGCCTTATCCTCAGTGCAAAACTTATTTATGCCTCTTTTATAATCTTTATTTCTGTAGCTATTCCTTTCATATAGATTTTCTATCTTTTTTCCTTTTTGAAATCTAAATCAGTCCCTTTTTATAAATTGTTCAGAATGGCAGGCACACTGAGAATCCCAAAATGAGTTGCAGGTGCCATATAGCCCCAAAAGTTTTAAAAACAAATTCTTGATTTTTTCTTATATAGCTATGGTTTCCTGAAGCCACTAAAGTCACCACTTATGAACCAATGCTACTTGGAAACACCATAGTCTTGTCCATATTAAACAGATTACATCAACCTCTCAAAATCCATGCTTTTCCATTTTTCATGCCTAAAGGGCTCAAAGCAGCAAGTAGTCTTAGCGAGTGTTCAAAACAAGCAGCAACTTCTAACTTTCATCCATCAAACCTTGGCTGAAGTCTGACTCTTCACTTGTGAAGCAGAATCACCTTTAGAGGAATCATACATGAAAGCAGGTTTCCAGATTCTGCTCTAAGGATTGTCTTTAAAATTTATCTGATGAATATTTCAAACAACTTCATTCATTTCAACACAGCTAAGATTTTAGTCACTGTCACTGCTTTGAAGCCCCATCTTTTGCCCTGGGTTGTTTTTTCTGTCTTCAACATGAACAGAACTTGACCTGTGAGCTATGAGACACAATTAATTTGTGTTTTTGTTCTTTGTTTTGGAGGAGTTTTGTTGTAGTTGGTTTTGGTGTTTTCTTGTGGCTTTTTATTTTAAGTTCATGATGTCTTAAATAATGAGTGAATTGTGGCAGAATGGTCATTTCATTGCATATCCACAAGGACAGCTGTTGCATATGAGATTTTTTTAATAAGGCATGTGGGTGTACTGGGCATCATTGTAGGTCAGTTCAAATTAGAAAGAATGAAACCTGGTGCCTTCTTTTTTCTATCACATATACACAGAAATTCTGGTGGGAATGGAAGAGATTACAAGGATGCTTTTTTTCTCAGCAGGAACAATTTGTTTTCCCTTTGTATTCACGTAGGACAGAGAAAACGTCACTTGTGTCTAGAATTCTTGAAAGTCTTTTTCAGGCAGATGACTCAAGGGGAGAAATACCTAACATATCAAATCCATCTTGTACATTCCCACTGGAGGGACCGAACTCCTTTCTTCCTCTTGCACTATACCCAGGAAAGTATTTGTAATTTTTGTAATAAACACAGCTAATGTGCAAAGACAGCAAATATTTATTATTAGACATTCAATTTTTTTTTTAAAAACCCAAACAAATAAAAATCCCAAGTAGATGCTAACAGTCCACTTCCAGTGATATGAGCATTTAAGGTTCAGTTAATTACAGCTCATTATATATAAACAAAGAGACAAACAAACAGTAAAACTGTTATATGCTGACTTTCTACACCTTTCTCTAACCTTGTCCTGACCTTCATTCCAAAGTATGGTCTCATGGTGTCATGAAATCATTGTTGAAAGAAGTAAGACATCCATGGAAGAGGTTCCTTCTCCTCAAGTTTATCTTGTAAATTTGCAGACATGGTCTAATTTATCATTCTTTTCTTATTTACTCATGAAACTGATTTTTTTTATTTTATTTTTTTTTTTGTACACGGTATTTTACATGTATGAGATAATGCTTTGTTTTCGTTGTTATCCCTAAACCAAGTTTAACACATCTCACAAGGCTGTTTTTCTTCAATTACTGCTACATTCTTTTTAGAGCCCTTAGGGTCTCTGGCATGATGCCGTGTTTGTATTTTCAAACACTATTAATATCCTGTACTTCTAGATATAATTTCTTTTATCTAAGATCATAGATAACTCATTCTCCACAGAACAATTATCTGTAGTTACTAAATAATAGATCCAAAAATGCATAGATAGTATTCTAACGATAAATGCTCAAACATATAATTGCACAAAGCTAAGTAAAAGCTAATATAACGTCAATACCTGTCACCTGCTTATAAGAAATATGTGATTGTCTGGAAATCCTGGAAAACAAAAAAGTCCTGAGTCCTTGCACTGTTAACACAAAGTTTCTGAACCTGTTTTTAGAGACAGCAATGTCCTATTCATAGGAATATGTACCCTATAAATTGAGCTGTTTCAGAATCTTCATTCCTATATTTTTTTTATCATCACTGCTGTGATTCTCTAGTTTTCTGTCATCTATTATTTTTTTGCTATAATTTCTTGAATGACATTCATATAAAATCATTTTTCTTTCTTAGGTTCTGATTAGATCCTTTATTTTTTTCCCTCTGCTGATAAGATCTTCCATTTTTTGTTTTGTTCTCCATATTTAATCATTATATATTTAATTACTAATGAAATCTGAGTAATAATTGAAAATATTTATTGCTTAAAAAAAAATACAATAAATTATTCTTTCAGTCTGCAGTGGGTTTTGTTGTTTTATTGTTAGTTTCAATTCTATTCCTGTCAGGAAAGCATGAATCTAAGTTATGAATAGTCTAATACTATACTGCACTTATTATAAATAACAGTTATTAAAATGTACTGAACCATGACATGAATTTTTATTTATAAAATGATAGCTTTTTCAGTGTTAGAACATTAAAAAGGTTGTAAATATCTGTTGCTTATCTTTTTTAATCTCAATTTGTAAATGATGGTGAAGCTTGAAGCATAGGACAAAAATTACAAACAAAATTTTTTCCATGTTCCTTTGTCATGGAAAAAAATAAAAAGTATTATATAAGGGTGTTTACGTAACTGGAACCATTGATTTACTAATACCACACTATCATTCTTGGAAATACAACTCAAAATGCTTCAGCTTTGAAGATTAATGCATAGCTTGGAGCGCCACAGCAGCTCAGATAGCAGTTGTTATGAAGCCCTTTATTGTGTCAATAGGGCAGAAAAGATTAAAACAATAAAAAGAAAGTGATGGTTCTGAATTCTTCTATTCTTCTTATATCTCAGTCAGTACAGCTTAGTTACCTTTGAAGTTTTTAATATTCCAAAATCATCCTTAGTTATGCTTTATTATAAACAGGAAAAGAAATGTTGTGAAGGGGGACCCTATGAAGTATAACCATTGTCTTGAGGCAATTGCAAACAGCAGACAATATGTAAGAGTCTATGTCTTAGAACTCAAACTAAGAAGTATTAGTGTTTTTGTGACTAGCTTTCGGATAATGACATTCCTGCTTCAAGTACTTGTAGCCTAGTGCTATAAATAATAAGAGGACATAAAACAAATGCAGCCAAGTAGCTCAACCAAGACATAATGTCTTAGGGCTACTTTAACTATTTGAGTTTATTTTGAGGGATGAAGGGAAAAAAAAAAAACAAAAAACAAGAGTATGACTGAGAAATGAAAAGGGAATTAGAATTGTGTAGAAGCTTTATTGTACAGGCTGTGAATTAGCTTCTAATCATAGGATTGAGATCATATAACATTGCTTGTGTATGAGAGTAACTTTATTTTTTGGTGTTTTTTGTTTGTCCATTATTAACTTTTTGGTGTTATTTGTTTGCCTATGGAAATTTTTATGGTACTATTGACTTGGTATCTGAGCTCTTAACTGTAAGCAAAGTGAAAAAGACTTCTTTTTTGCTTCTATTTTATATAGAAAAAACTGAGCATGGAAAAATAATAAAAATACTTCTTTTTCATTTTTGAGGTTGCCTGAACTGAAAAAGAATTGCTGTTTGCCCAGTTTTCAACCATGGTCTTAATGCACTAACCCTCTGAAATGTCAGATGAAGGTAATGTTTATCATGCTCACTCATCTTCCCAGGTACTTGGTCTAATAGTGAATGTGGGCTAAACATGATAGCATGATGTAACACTGTGGTTTTCTAAAATTGCATGGTTAATATGTATGCAGGGGAGTGTGAGGACATAATGTGGCCTTTCAGAGCAAATTAGGTTTCACAGTTTTTTGAGATGTGAACAAGTCAATCTGGAATACTTTAGGTTTGCTCTTACCATATATTCTGTCTCCCTTTTTCATCACATTTTTTTTCTAATTTCCAAATTTCATTCAATTTTTTTCCTATTATTTCCTCCTTGAACATCTTTTTTTCATCAGTGTCAGTAAAATACAACAGAAATTGGCTAGGGTTTTGAGAATGTTTTCTTTTAAGAGAGTACATGTGAAATATCAGGAGAACATGAAACTTATAAAGCTAGGTTTCCTTAGAATACTGACACAAACAGATATTTTTTAATTGTAAAATCTCAGACCTGCTGGCTCAGAGAGTGAAAGCAGAGAGATTTGTACACAGTCTCTACTTTTTCTACTCTGTCTTTTCAAGATGAGTATTTGCTCCACTCTTTTTGTCTTTTACAATACAAGACAACAGCTGAGTACCATCAGACATCAGGTGATGCACTCTGAATCTCTGTTCTGCCTATTACCTTATGCACTTGGCTGGTCACCTCTGTCCTTCTCTTTTCAATTGTTTCCCAGCCTCTGATTGCCCATGGTATCCTTTGGCTCATTTTCTATAAGCCCATCAGAAGGCCCACCCTGAAACATTCAGACATTTTCAGAAAAAACAAAATCCCATCTTTCCAGAAGTTTCTATCTGATTGAAGTAAAGCAGCGAAGAAAGACAAATAAGCAACTTTTTGATTTTGCTTCCCAACCATTCCTTTTTAAAGACATACAGTAAAACCTGGTAAGCAAACAAACCAAGGAAAAGCAAAAAACCAGTCATGATTGTCTTTCATCTGATCTTTATAAAACATTCTTATTCTAATATATTCAGTGAAACAGATGTCTTAAAGTCTTAGAAAAAGGAGGAGGCACACTATAGAAACAGACCTCTCCAGTGGTCACTCTCATCTGTCTTGGCACAGCTTTCCAGCAGTGCTGGTCCTAACCATCTAAGAAAAAATAGAAAAAAGCCCCACACACGTAATGTGCTTGCAACTTAATGCAGAACTCATAAGCTATCAAATAATTTGTATCAAACCCATGTAATTTCTTTCAAACCTCTTGTGAAGCTTTTTGTGTTTAACATATGCTTTGATTTCCTCTGGTCTTCCCCTGCAAGGGGAAATAATTGGAATGTTACTGACATCATTTAATATCTATCCATTTCTGTCCATACATTCCTTATAGAAATATGTAGAAAAGAAACTTGAAAACATTCATTACTTGAAAATTAAATTTGTTTACAATACAGCTGTTCTTACATCTCTAAGTACTCTATAAAAACATGCTTAGACTGTTCTCACAAGGTCCTTATTTTTTGATGCATCATATTTTTCTTCTTATATAACAGATGGCTAAATGGTGATTCAGGATGATAATTAGTCTTTTTAATAATGGTAATTAGTCATTTTCCATCTAACCTTAGGTAGATACATTCCTCTGAGATTATGCTATTAATTTTCAAAGACTAGCAGATACTCTCTAAAAGACTTCTGCAATGAACCCTTTATAAACAAAAAAAATCATTATTAACTCTGGTATAATAAACACATGATACCAGCAAGACAGTTAGCAGCACTATGGCATTTTCAAGGAGTGATTTACATGCTTCAACATTCCCTTACTGTGAGGACTCTTCAAACAGAAGTAGGAAATACTTGCAAAAGTTCAGGAAAAGCAGCTACATTGTTGGACCTGTGGAATTTGCTTTGGGATGTGGTCATTTATCAAGAGATGCAGAAGAAGGGAGACAATGTGGTTAAAATAGAAGTCATGTGTATCATGTCACTTTTTTTCCCTCATATTTTGATGAGAAATTCCAGCCTGGTTTCAGACTCTTTGTCAGTAAGTCAACTTTCATGACTGATACATTTTTTACAGCAAAATTTAATTTTGATGAATTAACAAATTTTGACTACCACTGCCTCTCCTTAAAAAAAAAGAAAAAAAAAAGTTGTTCAATATTAGAGGATTTCTAAAACCAATTCCAAAAATCTGTCCTATTATAGCTCTTTAATTAGTGAAAGTGTTTTGTCTAGGCTGAAGCAGATATGTAATAGTTGTATGTAGCTAATTATTACTCAAGGGAAGGAAAGAAAGTTGAGTATCTTGATATTTGTATGTTTACTCCAGATCTTCATGCTTTTCAGCATTGATAAACTCAGATAAGAATGAAAGAATCAGACTGAGAAGGTAAACAGCAATACTTATGTTTTGAGTAGCCTTGATCCTACTACTTCCTGCAATACCAGAAAACATTTCTTAAAGAGAATAATATATGTTGAGAACCTGGCCTAAAATGCATATTTGAGATGAACTTACATTTGGGTTAAGTATATAGATCAAATTGTATTTTTAAAGATAATGAGCATGGGGAGAACTGGTTCTGAGAGGTTAAAGAGGCTGAGCTAGAGGGAATGTATAAATTGGAGATTGATGCAGAGCAAAGTGTGATTTGAACCTTTGCTTTATCCTTTCAACACTGCAGGGAGAGTCAGATAATTGACAATTTCATGGATGGCTTCTAGTCTTTTTAATTTTAGAAATTTAATGTCACATTTATTGTTTGCTTATAAATACTGCAGCTACAGTCAGTAATATACTTCCTTCCTGGCATGCTTGTACACATTCTGAGGCAATTTCAGCATAAGACTTGTTATATGCATTGCTCACAGGAGGTGATTTTTAAAGGATAAGGGTTAGAGGTAGAAGCTAATAGGAAAGTATCTGTGTGAAAGGAAGGTTATTTCTCTGCAAAAAATATTTTCAGTTTTGCTCTCATCCTGACTCTCTCTATTGCATAGTCTTTACTGCATTTCAAAAGATACCTAGCAAATATTTTAAGCCAACATATTAATACTGCATCATTCTATACATTGACCAGATTCTGAAATGTGTATGTTTTGAATTGTGCTTAAAAATCCATATTGAGACATCACTCTTGCAATAATTTCCTTTTCAAAGGTGCAAAAATGAGCCAGAATTTGAATTCCTGTTTTGAAACTGCTTACTTGCCTGAGTAATTCAGAGGAGGTCACTATTTTGTGGTTCTGTATGTGTATGGAGGACATTTGAAAAGTGAAACAATCTTGCTGTAAATTGCTGCATTGCACCAAGTGTCTAGGTCTATTTTAATTAACTACAGATTAGAAGACTGTCTATGGGTTCATTTGTTTTGGTTTTTTTCCCTGCAATGCTCAGAAATTGAAAAGGCATTTAATGATTCACAAAGAACATTCCTTTCTAACTTAAGTATTCAGTCAGGACAGCAGTTATTAATGAGTTAAAGACATGTCATGATCTTAGTTACAGTTGCTTTTGTCACATGTATAGTTGCAATATGTAATACATAAAAAGAAATGAGAATCATATCACGGTATTTCCAAATTACACTAATTCAACACATTAGTCTTTTATTCTAGACACTGAAATTCACATGCTCCAGCCAACATGGACTTTATGGTAAATTTTGAGACTTGAAATGACATATTTTGATATTTCTCTATCATGAGATTCACTAGATCTACTTCCTGGTGATTTCAGTGTGGATATCTAGATCTCAATTAATTATCCTAAAGTCTGTTTCTCTAAAGGGTTTTAATTATTTCTTTTTTTCTGTCTTTTCTTCTTTTTTTTTTTTTTTTTTCTTTTTTTTTTTTTTTCTCAGATCTACTCTACACTCAGGAGATTCACAGTGTGGAAGTGACTATTTCTTTTTACTAGGTATGGAAGGTGTTAAATGATTGCTTTAAGTGACAACCCTTTACTAGAGTGATCATATTTCTCATCTTTTATATATGTTTCCTTTTCTAGATTTTTTTCAAAATATTCTTGCATATCTGTCTATCAGGTCAACGGAAATCTCATGCTGTGTCAATAAAGCATGTTTAGAACATGTTTAACATAAGTCCAATTGCACCTATATCCACTCTCCTAATACTCTCTGAGCCTGAAGACTGCCAGAGTGCTTGATATAGACCAACTATCACAAGCACAAACCTCATATAGCTGTTACCATGACTGATTTTTTTCTAAACCTAAAACTACAATGCACTGGACTGGAAGGGACTTTATAGATCATTTAATCTAATCTATTATTCGAAAGACATCTATATAGCAATAACAAATAATTTCTGGAAAAATCTGGCAATAAAAGACAAAGTGAGACCAGAGAAAGAATAAAAGAGTTTGATAAACATAATCAATTAGACTGTAACAGCAGTATGAAATAAGTAACATAAATGTACAATAAGAAAAGGATAGAAAAAAAAATGCAGAATGATAATAGCATGTCTGTCTACCTCACATGAAGGAAAATATATGTAAGCCATTGCTGGTCAAAAATTTCTGCTCTTAATACCACTTTAAAATTGTCTGCAGTTCCTTTGACATTAGACATAAAATATTACTATCACAATCTATATTATAATTTAGAAGGAGAAACTAAGTACTCTAAAATAGCAGCAAAAATATAATGACATTTACAATACAGAAGTCATCAGTTGTTTCTTCAATTGTGTTATCTTGGCTTTCTAAAATGTTAATAATGCAATTTTTTAAGACTGATATCTATTATGACAAGGTTTTAGGTAGTCAGGAGGACTCCAAGGGTGGCTTGGAGAGATGAAAAGATGCCAAAAACTCCCTCCATGTCTGCTAGAGCCATTTGCAGCAGACTCTAAGACACTCTCTGTGGGCCAAGGCTGAGACCATTAATGGCAGTAATGCCGCCAGGATAACAGATTTAAGGAGAAAAAAACTGCTGGGCAGCAGCAGCTCGAGAGAGGACTGAATATGTAAGAGAAAGAGCTCTGCTGACAGCAAGGCAGGGCTAGAAGAAGAATGGGATGTGCTTCAGGCGCCAGAGCAGAGACTCCCCTGCAGCCCTGGCGCAGGCCATGGTGAGGCAGCCATGCCCCTGAAGCCCATGGAGATCCACAGGGGAACTGGGATCCATCTGCAGCCTGTGGACAACTCCACACTGGAGCAGGTCAACCTGCCCTGAAGGAAGCTATGACTGTGTGGACAGTCCGTGCAGGGGAAGGCTCCTGGGAGGTTGTGAAGAGGAAGGATCTCATGCTGGAGCAGGTTTGCTGGTAGCACTTGCAACCCTCTCCAGGTCTCAAACTGAAGCAGCTTATTTCCATGTACTCCATGGAAAGGATTCAGTGGAGCACTATGTGAAGGGCTGCAGCCCATGGGAAGGAGCCAGTTTAGAGTAAAGGACTATTTCCTGTGGGAGGGGACCTCATGTTGGAACAGGGAAAGAGCATGAAGAGGAGGAGCAACAGAGACAATGTAATATGACTTGGCCGCAACACCCATTCCCTGTCCTACTCCAGGACAAGGTAGAGAAGTTGGGAATTAAGTTGATCTTGGGAAGAAGGGAGGGGTGGGAGGAAGGTATTTTTTAGTGTTTTTCTTTTTTTTTTTTTCCTTATGTCTCATTATTTTAATTTCTTAGATTTACAATAAATTATTTTCCCAAGTCAAATCTGCTATTTTGTAAATCTAGATCCATAAATATTCTTGAATGTTCATGAAACAAATAGGGTCTCCTTTTCATTTCAGGAATCTCTTCAAATATGAAGGCCTATCATATATTTATTCATATCAAAGGGGCTTTGGATCAGGGGAAAAGCATAAGAAGTATACAACACATTGTATTTGATTTTTTTTTCTTCAGGCAAAAATATATATTGTTGTTACTATGAACGTGTATTAGTAAATAAATTCAAAGAACAGTCTTTTTGAAGTTAACTAAAATATATTCCACTTATCTATGTCTTTTCGTACTCTGAACTGTATCCATAAGCATAACACTAGAAGCTTTATTCAAGATCAGTACCTTCTGATGTGTGTAGTGAGATACTATTTTTATGCTGAAGAACAAGCAATCCAAACAGCCAAATGGAATTGGAAATAGAGTGGTTTTAGCCTCCTCATACTGATAGAAAACCAGAACATAAGGATAAAGGGTTATATTCTGGCTTCCTTGATGTTAACGGCAAATTCTGTTTGATTTCACTCGGATAAAATTTTTAGTTGGTCTGTTTGGTCAGACACCATTAAAAAATTCTAGCCAGAAATTCTTTAATTTCCATACACTTTATATTATTTAGCAGAAAGAGCAGTCAATTTCCGAACTCGTCATTTTACAGAGCATATTTATGAAGAATTCTAGATTTCCTTGTCTGTGTATTATTAATTTTCTAGCTGTTGAAACTCCTCAAAGACTTACAATAATATTGTCAAATAGTCTCAAAAATATTTTAAGAAGAAATAAGGGAGCTGGGTTTTCACATGCCCGTATGAATGACTGGTCACAGGCCCATCTTCTGGGATCAAATTGAAAGTTATGTAAAGACAATAAAACAACACAGATAATTGGGCATCTATCAGAATGATCAAAGAAACAGATTAATTATGGGTTACTAAAAATTCTGCCAGCATATATGATTAATATATATCTTTAAGTAATATAAACAAGCAAAATGACTTTTCATATAGTTACAGCCAAGTCCTTTGAATACCTCTAATGTTCATTAACCTGTCTCCAGAATGCTTGTTGGAATACAATTGCCAAGGACATTTGCTAAGACTTTCACATCCAGGTAGTACCTGCAGTGTTATTATTTCACTCTGTTATTCTCTCAAAGGGTAGAGCTGAAACAGGCAAGTTTATATTTAAAGAGACAAATTTATCTGTCAAAAAACACAAATGTCAAGACAACAGCCCTATTTGTGTGAAATTTAACCATTAATCCTGTGCATTCAAATGTCCAGCTGATGGGCTATTTTGGAGCAGTGTACATTTTGATTTCGATTGGGATAATATCAATAAATACAGAAAAAAATTGTACTTATTGTATCTAAGTAGTGATTGTTTCCAAACAACTGGCATACCTAAATGCTGCAATATTGCTGCAAATACATCAAGTGGTGTACTTAGGTGTATAAATGCATCTTAAATAAAAAATCTTCCATCTTCATGCACTATTGTAGTGCATGAAGTGTAGTTTTATATACATAAAGTGGATCAGAGTAGCTGGAAAAGAACACTGTGGCTGTTCATTTTATCTGATGAATAATTGGGGGATTCAGAAATTATTGCAACGTTCTCATACAGAATATATTATGGAATATTTCCCTTTTGTGTCTGGTTTGTATGTTTGTTTTTTATTCTATTGAGTCTTTATAAGAATTGGTGATAATGTATAAGTTTTAATAGATAATTTTTATTGTTATATTGTAAAGAAAACTTATCCAGACTAGATTACTATTAGAATATAATTAGGAAAATAGTGTTAGCTAAAAAATTTAAGCCAAACAGGCAAACTATTTATTAAGCATAACAAGAAAAGTTCTACAAGAATCAAAATTTATGAGAAATGTGAATACATACTGTGCATGAAAATTTAAGGATAAAACTGTTATATTTATGCTGCTAAAATACCAATGACAGCCTTTATTTTTTTGCATAAGAAATTAGACTAGAAGTTTAACTTATCCTAAAAAAGCTGCAGATAATTTTGTGATCTGTTTTAGTAGGTTTTTTTAAAATATGTTGGGTTTTACAACTTTTGATACAATCATACTTTCAAATAAATTAAATTTACAGTACAAATGCAGAGGTAATATGTATATATATATATATCACTACCAATGAATTTTGTCAAATGAGTCTAGATTTTTATTAGAAAAGTGGGGCTACTTGGTCCTGAAAGAGAATTTGTGGAAAAGGGAATAGAATCACATGTTCTGTACATCCAGGGATGGCTGATTAACTTCCAGTACTTATGAAGTCAGAACTAGCTGTGCTTTGTGCCAGCTTTCCCTTTGCTATATTTTCAGTATATATGATATTTAGATTTGTTATATTCTATTAGCTTACAGCTTTGGGCTAATAAGAAGGAATTTCATCAAAATATAAACCTCAGAATTTACAATCTGAAAATCTGAAAGTACAAAATTTTCATGGTAATTTTACCTTAATTATGGCTCAAAGAGCAGTGGTGGCAACAATTCATTGCAAAGTGCAGAAATTAAGTCAATGGTGAGAGCCCAGAGTTAGTGCTCAACATTACAAATATTACACAAATTATCTTCCTTTCCCATTATAATGTTCAAAGCTCTGTTGCTTTTTTAAATTGCTGTCAAGTACATTCTAGATGAGGGCAGAAAGAAAATTTGTCTTCTCAGTGTACACTCTAGTCCTGGCTGTCTGCAGCAGAACATGACCAGAGCTGCTAAGACATAATGTTCTGAACAAAAAGTCAAAATGGATTAAAACTACATTAATTTGTTGAGTTCATTTCAGCTTTGATAATTTAATTTAAAATAAAGGGCTGCTATATTTTACAGAGATTGTCCACAAATGTTACTGAATACATGGTTTTAACAAGCTGGGGTTTCATCTGTGAAATCTATTAACATGTACATATCAAATAAATAAAATAAATAAATAAAAGTTATTGTTAGCAATTTTCATCCATCGCTTTATTTTTAAAGAGGCCGATATCACCTTTTTAGTGACTCTAAGCAGTGAAGACTGAGTCTTTAGCTGTGTTCCTGTGGGGAAGATGTACAAGACTGAGGGCTGTGGAGTTTTCTGAGATGTCTTTGAGAAACATTCTGAAATCCAAAGAGACAAGAATTTTTTATGATACTGCTATATGATAATATTTAATCAGTTTCTGGGCACACTTTCTCTTCCTCTTCAATGATAATTTTCTTAAATCTTTGGATTTTTTCTAATCTTGTTCCAGTACCTCATTGGTAAGTATATCTTGCTGATGCCATTTTCATTGGCAATTGAAGCAGGATTTCTAATTGTAAAAAAGATTTTGAAATTATTTCCTGTTTATTTCCTCTCATGTGTCTGGTTTTCCTGATAAATAGGACTGTACAGGAAAATTGACTGAAAATTTTTTGAACCAAAGGCCTTGGAAGTAGCATTTGGACTTAGATGGTTCCTCCTTGGCATTACCCCATGGCCAAATCTTTTTCTTCAAATCAAAGAGTAATTGGTATGCCAGGCTAAGGATGCTGCTTCTGGTAAAGTATTTTTGCTTTGTATAAGGCAAGCATGAGTATCTAATTTGCTAATTCCAAGTCATTTGATACCCAACACATTAGGGAAAAAAGTTTATGTTCAGAATGCTCATAGTAGATGTCAGAGCAGCAACAGTTGCCTTGACATTGAAGGGATGTTTAGGTTGGTAACATGCTGAATCTGTTTAAGTTTTCAAAATGAATAAAATTACAGCCCTGCAGACAACCTTGCAGTAACCTTCTCTGGAGGTACAGGCTTATGGACCATAGTAGAGGTTAAATCTGTGAAAAAATATTATGAGCTTGTATTTGTGTGTAACAGCAAATTGCACAGAATTGCATCTACTTTTAGGTCTCCCACCAAACTAGTAAAAATGGAGGGCATTCCCTGTGCTTGAGGGCTTAAGGTGAAGACAGTAGAAAGCTGGATTTATTTTTTTATTTCTTTGTGGAAAATTATGAATATGTACCATCCCAGGGGTTGACACTTCTGTGTAACTGCCCATTCTTGAGTCTGTTAATGACTTCCCAGAGATTTTGTATTATATAAATAAGCCCGGTGGCTTTAAATATGGTTTTAAATTCACATATTTCAGAAAAAAACTTAGGGAAAAACATCTGCGTTCTTTATAAAGTGATAGTGAGACTAAAAGTGGATAAACAATAAAAGAACATGCTACTTTATTTAGTCATGTACAGACATTTAGATTTTGTACCTCTGAGCACCTCTGAGCCACTCCATTGATTCTCTGGCACTGAGATTTTTTATCCTTCTGGTGCTTTCTGTCACCCATTGCAACATCACATGACAACTGTCATATTTGATTATTTTGGCCTCATTACATAACATTTGCATAGTTCCAACTTTGTGCATAATTGTCCAGAACTGTTCCCTATTTTTGAGGACAATGCAGGGTATAATAAACCCCCAAAACTTGAACCTTTCTCTAAAACTGTAAGTAGACTACCAGACTAGCTTAATTCAAGTCATCCAAAAGAGGGAATTGTTCATTTCTAGAACTGTGCAGTTCTGAAAGCAGTCTCGGCATATAAATTCAATATAGTGTTTTACATCTTATTTAACACTGTTTAGCCATCCTTGTACAGAAATTAGGGTGAGTAAATTTGGGTGAAATAATTTATCTGTGAAGACAGATATATTCCTCAGCTATAAAATGTTCTTGAGTCAGTGTTGATGAAAGCTGGTGCTAGATTTAGTGAAGTGAAAATATTCTCTGATATGCCTAATTTTGATGCATGCAATTCAAACAGTTCTAGATTAAACAAAATACTATTCACTCCATGGAATATGGAATACGGAATATGAAAGTTGTTCAGATATTGATAATCAAGGACACAAAAGGTGTTTTGAAGGGACTTGCAACCAGTTTTTTAAAGTAGCAATACTCTGTAAGTGTCAGGTACCATGAGTCACTAAACATAGAAGTAAAAGCTTATAAGTATACAAGTACTGGGAGTATTGAAAGAATGATGACCTTTCCTGCCAAACTGTGATTTTGTGGTTTTTTTTAAAGTTGCTATTCCTCTTTTAGGCAGGTGGGAAGAGGAAAGGCAAATTGCATTGTAGATTGTACTTCAGCCTTCAATTTAGCCTTAACTAGATCTTTTGAAATATAGGTAATTGCTGATTACATAAAAAATACTACTGTTTCTTGGACAGAAAGTACATACTTATAAAGTTGTGTCATTTTGCTTACTCTCCTTTAAACTAAGATGGTGGCTGATCAGGTCAAATTTCTAAAAAAAATTAACACATCTACAGAAAATATTGACATTCTAAAGTTATATAAAACATGAAATGAGGAAGGAAGCCATTTTTTTTAAATGGTTTCAGTTTTTAAATGGTTTCATTTTTGTTGTTGGGCTTTTTTTTTCTAGTGATGGTGATGTGTTTTGTTTGGTTTTGTGTTAAGTTAGGAACTTTTCTTTGTTTCTGATGTTAAAAAGTCAGTGTTTTAAGCTGTTCTTTATAAGGTGATTTTAAGATGGAGTCGTGAGAAGAAGCAAAAAAGAATTGCCAAACTTCTGATAACATTATGGGAGTCCTAATGCTGTGTAATATGCCTGTTTTATCTCATACATTGTCTCTATTTCAACCTGAATAAGAATATTTTGAGGCGATCAAACATTGAAAACTGCTTTAAATTCAGTATGTGTTCTTGAACAAAATTGTAAAGTTTTTTACTCTGATTGTAAAATAATGAACCTTATTCTTCTGTTCAGTGGTATTTTTCTCTGGTATTCTCTTTGGCAAAGTACATAGGCCATCAATCTTGCATTTAGCAGTGTGTCACAGCTTTATGCAGCACAGTTCAGTGCAAATGTTATCTTCCTCATACCACATACCATGATCCAAGTGACTGCAGCTCTGCAACCACATATTTACAAGTGGAGAAAGAGCAAAATAACTAGTTATCACAATATATATCTTTATCTGTCCTAATAGCTTCTACCTCTGTTGACTGATTATGAAAATTTTTCATTGGGAACTGAGCTTTACATCAAAATTCAGCTCTTGATAGTGCTAAAAGAGAGAATGATATTTTACTGGTTTATTATGATAGACGAGGATATTATGATAGATGAGGATTAAAGGCCTTGGCCTTTTTTCAAAACGAATATGGAGACCAAGGTGCTTAATATTGAAGGAAAGAAATAAAGGGGGATTCACAGTCAGTGTATAGCATTCAAAATTTAGTAAAGCAAAAGTGCCTAAATCCTCACTTGTTTGTATATTTGTTTTCCTTTTTGCAAGAGTAAGATTTCCTTAGAAGGACAATAGCTACTTATTTCCCCTTATATTTTGAAAATATGTAACTCATGGACTTCATTCCCACAATTCACCCATGGCAAAAGAAATGAAGTTTGTGAATAAAAGTTGATTTCACCTGTAGTGAATAAATAGTGTTTAAGTTTCTTCAAAATGATGTAACATCAGCGAAAAACCTGTGGTCAGGACTTCATTGAAAATTTAATTGTGTAGTAGATAGTGATTAGCCTGGTGTTCCTTAGAAACCTGCCTCTTTTCATGATGAGCTAAGTATTAGCACCAATAATAATTGTGGCTATTGCAAGGACAAAACTTTGTTACCAAAGGAAGTGTTTACTGTGAGTGCGTGTCTGAAATACAAGCACGACATACTGTTATCCTCCAAATGATCTTGAATAGCCTGTGGCATACATAAATGTACTTTACATTTGTTTTCCATAGTTTGTTATTGTTTTTCTTGATGCAGAGTGCATTTTTTAGGATAAAGGTGTAGAATAGAAGAAATTATTCATATTTTTTCTATTAGAAGCTTATTTTGAAATATGCACTATATGAGATACTTAGACATACATCAGAATGACATGCATCATTTTACATACAGGAAGGCTATGGAAGTACTGCGGTTTAAACCCAGCCAGTAGCCAAGCACCACATAGCTGCTTTCCCATTCTCTCACCATCAGGGTTGGGGAGTGAATCAAAAGGAAAAAGACTAGAAAACCTGTGTATTGAGATAAAGGCAGTTTAGTAAGGAAAGCAAAAGCCATACACACAAGCAAAACAAAATAAGGAATTAGTTCACTGCTTCCTAAGGGAAGCAGGTGTTCAGCCATCTCCAGGAGAACAGAGCCCCATCACATGTAATGGTGACTTGGGATTACAAAGGCCATCACTCCAAATGTTTCCCCCATTCCTCCTTCCTCCCACTTTATATACCAGGCATGATGTCAGATGGTTGGGAATATCTCTTTGGTCAGTTAGGGTCATGTGTCCCAGCTGTGTCTCCTTCCAGCCTCTCCTGAACTCCCAACTTTTTCACCAGTATGTTATCTCTGTATTTAACCCTGTGTTCAGCACAAGTCCAAAACAGCCTTTTACTAGCCACTGCGAAGAAAATTAATTCTACCCCAGCTGAACTCAGAGCAAGAAGTTACCTGCATTTCTTGTTTATGGTCATTTAAATACCAGTAGTTTCTTCGTTACAAGCAAAATTACATCATCATCTTCAGCAAAACTGTTCTTGTGGTGAGACTGTTCTTTGAAATCTTGGAGGTACGGGAAAGTTCTCTGCATTTAGATAGAACAGTTATGTCTGTCTGCATTCATTTAGCAGGTCTATTGTTTCAAACTTTGTTAAGTATTGGCAGAATCAGCTGATACATGAGCTAGATACAGCAGCTGTTAGTGGTGCACCATTGTACTTTGAGAGCTTGAAATGTTGCTTTAATAAACTGTCTTGATGAGTTACTGTAATTCATAGGCAAATCTGATTGAACAAAAAGTGGTAAGCATTAATGTAAACATCAATAAGAACATCATTGAGGGTCATATCTCAGAGAACTCTTAAAAACCTGAAAATTACATATCAAAATTCTTAAATGGCCAAAAATGTACTAAAGTAAGGCTGATTTCTAGAGATGTATCTCCGACTTGTGCAGGAATTAGTCAGCAATAATACATCCATGCACAGCTATGCCTAAACCCAACCTGACAATCCTAAACCCAAGCAAGAAAAAGTACCTAATTCATGTATCTCGTTTTATTATTTCTTATTGCTGGTTTAGTTTGGTATCTCATACAGCAGAATTTTGTGCCGCTTGTGTAACTTCTTTTTGTTCAATGGCACAATATTGATACTGTGAATTGTGTTCTTGTAAGCGGAAGGCTTACTTTTGTTTTGTTTGAGTGCCAAATTTGCAAGTGTCATTCTGGTCACTTCCATAAAAAAGAATTAGATAGGGAAATTGATCTATTCTAATTGGAGATTTTCTAATGCTTTTCTTTTTTTATAGTAATGTACCATATTGTAAATTTTTAAGTACATACTTTCATGCCATAATTTTGAGAATATAACACTATGAAGTATGCTTTAATTAATGCTGAATTTGCCAGGGATTCACACTGAAATTACATTAATTTTACCCAACAAACAACAAAATTACAAGGACTTTTACTATGAATTAGACAAATAATTTTAAAACATTGCTTCTTGATTAGATGTTTTCATATAATATTTGGTTAGATTTAACAATTTCGGTTTAAAAGTTTATCCTTTAAAAAGTTTACAAAGAAAATTATGTAGAATTAAAATTTCTGTATTTGTTTGTTGTAAAATTCTAAAGGCAGATGACATTATGTAATCTATAAAAATAATTTTATTTTTGTGATGTTTGGGGTTTTTATGTCTTATTATTATGCCAGAATATGAATGACTATGCTTATTAGCAGGCAAAATATCATAATGGGGATCTTATTAAAGAATATTGAAAAAATTTGATAGATCCTAGAATATATAAAATATTTACTCGATGAAGCTAATTATACTTCACAGTATCATATTTTTTTGCTTTTCTTGCACTTCACTTTAATATTACTGAGCACCTTCATATTAGATGATTTAACAGAGATTTTACCAAATATATAGTTTTGCAGATCCAAAAGTAAATATGGCTTTTATGCTCTTCCACCTTTCAGAAACTGCTTGTATCATCACTTTCCTTATCCTTTATGTCAGTATGTCTTGAGAGGACCAGTACTGTAATCTGAAAAAGATGCTGCCTAAGGACTTTAGTAGCTATCAACAGAAACACAGCAACCATAATATAAAATTATGCACATTTGATTTTATTAGGTCCTAGAAGAATATTTAAGACTTGTGAAACTTTCGTAGTAATTGCAATATTTTAAAATATACTGCTTCTTGTATTGTCTCATTGGTTTCATCATGTTCATCTGGGAGAAATTCTTCAAAAAGAACTGTCTTGTAAAGAAACAAAGTGGAAGTTTTCACTTCTGGAAAGCTAAAAGTTTATATGAGGGTACAATGAACAGTACTTGAGCAAAGACATCTGTGTAATGCCCTTAATGCTACATAAGTGGGTAGTCCTGATTGAAATTTTTTGCTTCAGCAGAATATCTTTAAATTTATAATTATAAGATCTTAAAGAAGCATTTATGCAAAATAATAAAAGGAAATTAATACTTCAGAATTTTAGTGAATACTGTAATCTAGCACACATGGAAATAAAAGATTTTCCTCATATCTACATTCTATATTATGATTTCTAGACTCTGAACAGAAACTCTTCCTGCCTTTTTCAATACCAGAAAAGTCAAAATGGTTGAGTTACTACAAAAATGATACAATTGTTCCCAATGTGAACATTTGAAAGGATAGTGAAGCTTTCCTTTGAAGAAAAAAAAGATTTTTTAATACAAAATTAATCTTTTCCTATTGCTATGCTAGTCTTGTGCTATGCAAATGTCATATAGCTTATGCTGTGTACTACAAAGCAAAATTCATGCAGCTTCTCATGCAGCTTTGTCATTGACTTGAAAATGCTAATTAGTTAATGACAACATCTCATTAAAGACAATTTTCAGGATTGGGAGAATCAAGATGCTACTTTCTTGGTCATTTCAGTGTTCTGGTCATACTTTTTTAAGAGGAATTTGGACCTGACTCAATTGGTATTTTGTTATCTTAGATTTTTGTGACTGACAGTACATGTGGTATAATTAGGGGTTAGGGACATCGTTTTCTTGTGTTTGAACACTGGAAATAGTGAGGATGAGTTCTTATGCTATTCCTTCATTATAATTCTGTGGTTTCTGCATTTTATAGTAACAGTATAATAATATATTATTTGAAATAATAATTTAAAAAAAGTATCAGAATCTCAATTTGAATGCAGTGCCTTTCCAAACTCAGAGTTTAGACTGGAAAAGTATTGTGATAGAGAACATATAGACTCTTAGCATCTGGTCTAAAACTTCTGCATCTTAAGTGGTACTCAATTGTTAGCATGCAAGAAATTTTGGATTCTTTTACAGAACATTAATTTCAGATGAATATGTACTTCTGTTAGAGACTGATAAAATATTGACCTAATTATAGGCTCAACTTTGAACTCTGATATCAAATACAAGTTTTTAGCTCAGAAAATTTTCTGCCACAGAAAATATTCATATAGAACTTCATCTGGGGAATGTAAAACATTGCAAAGAATGCAGGCTAAATCATATTTTCTGTCAGTTGTGCCACAAAATATTCTCAGGGGAAAAACAAAGAAATCAGATTCAAATATATTGCCTGAAGCTGGCTGGAGGAGAGCAGAAGAGTCTGAAACTGTTGGAATTTATAATACAGCATAACAAGAAGATGAGAAGAAAAGATATGATTAGATCTCTCACTGCAAACCTCTGATCTATTGCTTTTGGCAATGGGATATCTCATTACAAGTGCCATAAAAACCCCCCAGTGCTGTGATGGATACATAATAGTTTTATAATGGGAGGTAAAAATAATCAGAAAATAAATTCCTGATTCCCTCTTTTTTTTGTCTCTTTTTAAAGTCTTCAGAGGGGATCAAAGATATGAACTCTAGCACTATAAAAGAAACAGAAGTTCAACCACAGGTATTCCAATTGGACATTACTTCAAAAAAGGCTATTTTTATAAAAGAAAATAGACATTTGTGATTCCTAATTTCCTTTGGATGCTTTTGAAGATCCTATCTTAAGCATTGATAGTCTGTGGGGTGCCAGTTGCCTCACTAGGAATGAAAGCTTCCATTTTCTGGTAATGAGCACCAATTGACAAAGAATACTCACAGTGTCATGTTTGGGTTCGCTGAAAATCCTTACTGTGCTGTCTTATCCATTGTTTGAAAACTGGCTCCTGCATAAGTATTTTCTTATGACTTTTCTGGTTTAGCATCCAAGGCTCCCTGTTCTGTACTAAGCTTCTACACAAACTGTCATGCTTTTCCTCAAGTCAAATTTATGAAAATACCTAAAGACCACATGATTTCCTGATGTGTAGAGGACATGGAAAATTAGTTTACCTCTTTTGAGCTCTGTCCATGCTACAGTTATTATGGGGCAATGATGAGAACTATTGTTGTACCACTCTCATGCTAGTCAGGTGCCTTAAATATGTAGAGACAATAGGAGCAAGTTATAAAAAAAGCAGGGAAAGATAAAATAAAAAAGGGTCATAATTAAGTAAATTAATCACTCTTTATGGAGTAGGGAGATTCTTTTTTATCTCTTTCACAAAGTTACTGAGCAGGGCAGTCAAAGTGCTGCAGATTCCATGGCACATTTCACTTTATATCACAATAGTAATACCTCTTCCTATCCTTTTTTCTTCTTTCTTGTCAATTTAGGTGCGGTATTTGGGTATTCAACATATTACCTTAATGACAACAGAATAAATACATTTGCTCAAAACTTATGACAAAATACACAGTTGTTTTCATTTTCTTGGTAGTCAATATTAATGAGAAATATTTTATAAGAGGTGAGTTTCTTTTAAAGAGTTACCAGGAGAGAGCCCTGAGAAGTGTTTTCCATTCATGACATATTTCATAAACAATTTTTCCACCAAATACTATTAAACCTGAATACATATATTTGGTAATAGCAGCAATAACTTAACAGCAGGTCGTGAATTTGCACATCCCTTTGTCTACATATCATCAAACCTATAAATTCTTTTGTGGGTCGTGGGCTCCCTGTAGTAGATGTTGTAACCACAGGTCTTATTTCTGCTCCTTGGAGCAATTCCAGTTTGAGTAGGCTCAAGGACACATACCTTGTCAGGTTCTGTAGTGTTTACTGAGTTTCATTAGCCAAGCCTTCATTCCCAAAGACCTTAATTTCAGGAAAATGTTTCATTATTGGTACATTTTTCCTCATGATGCTTTAGCATATTTCATTTTGCACTTTTGGCGCTGCTATACAGAATTATTTTATTTTTATAAAGATGAATCTAAATCATATAGATGAAGTTAATTGGAAATCTAGAATTTCATATTTTATCCCACATTTGGCTGTTAATTCACTTTTGAAATGTCTTTGTTCCCTAAAATACTTTAAAATAGATGTGAACCACTCATAAAATAGGGAGTATCAGCTCTTCATGTAAATCAGCATTCAGTTGGATTTGAAGAAAAACATACTTCAAGTTTGTTGAAAAGTGAGAAATTTTATACTGCTATATGTATTGATCAGGAGTAGGAAAATTCTTGTAAATAGGAATTTCCATTCCTAAGATTATTTGAATTATGTAGCAGACTGAGGGTCCTATGGGGTAAATGCATTATGCTTTCCCCAACTGCTAATTTCAGAGCTCCAAATGAAGATGAAAATTTATCTCTCATAATGTATGAGAATTAATACTCTACATTAAGTGGTAGAGGAAAAAATCATCTTTTTCACAGTTGCAGTTATAGGTGCAGTTTACTACTATTAAGAAAAAAAAAGAAAAAGAAAAGAGGAGTGAGAGAGAAAGGAAAAAAAGGAAAAGAAGTTACTATGGTTTAGGTAGCTGGGATATAAAAGGTGAAAATTCAGTCTTCCATGTGCTTCGATAAACTCTTTACCTATTTATATAAACTCATTATTCCTTCTTGGTGTGAATTCATGGGATATTCAAAAGAATAATTCCTCACTACTACTCTAATGGTGTACTAGAGGACAAACCACAAATTCCCTTCATTTGCTTTCTTTTTTCAAGAATCTGTGTCTGAAAAAGCATGTACAATAATGTTGGGAACAACCTCTCTCCACAGTATTCTATCTATTCTATTAAGCAAAAAGTTCAGTAACCAGCAGAGTGGAAAATAGAACTAATTCATTCTAAAGATAGTATTTCCATAAGGCAGAAAAGACAGTGTAAAGCATCACTGCAATTAAAGAGGATCCAGATTTCTTTGTCTTCCTTTCCAGTGAAAAAGCTTTAATAGTATTTCTCTAATATACTTACTACCCTATTGCAACATCAATATAAGAACATAAATTCCACTTTATACAGAAAGAATTCTTAAGAAGAAGTACTTTAAACAATTCTGCCTTCAGGGTGTACCCAAGTTGCTATCATCCCTTTATTGATGTGAACAATAACACTTCGCAGTTCAAAAGTGAGGGAGGAGAAAATCACTCTTCAGAACCTTCCCTTCACATTTAATATCACCATCAAAATGCAAAAAAAGATGGAGTAAAAGAGTTTCCACTCTTTCAGAAGGACCAAACTGCAGAAGAAAACTATAGACAGTATATAATTCTCCATTCGGTGTGTTAATTTTACATGAATACAAAGGTTTTTTTTACACTTCCCTGTGCATTCTACTGATGGTTTGAGCATGATGAGCGTCTGTTTATATAGACCTTGTTTACATTAAGAGTAGCATGAGTCTGAATACTGAATTGTTTTTTAAATGGTTTGGTTCTCATTAGTAATAAAATTAGAAAACAAACTTTTATGCAACAGTTTTGCAATAAAAGATTAAAAAGACTATATTTTTTTTTCAAATTACCAATGATAATGGTAATTTACTAAACCTTTAATTTCTTCTGGTGTCTCATCACAGACCTGTTCGAGGCATTAGATAACTTTCATTTTCAGTGAATTCCAATTAGAGATGCACAAAGGCATTTAGAAGAGAAACAAGATTCTAGTGAATAAAAGTATCCTCGTTGTTCAAAACAATGTCTCCAGGCTATCTCTTTGTCCCCTTCTCAGAATTGTAGAAGCTAGATAAAAATATAAAATGTTTTTTCCTGAAACTTCCTCTATTTTTGAAGGACTTTTCATAGTCAATTTTGATATCTTTGTCAAAATAGGAACTCTTATTTTTGATTTATTTGTTAGTAAGTGACCTAGAATTAGAGTGATAAGAGAGGGCAAAACATTTGTGTTGCGTTAGATAGCTCTAAGTTTCATAAGACATGCTTACACAGAGAGTTTTCTAGCATGTGAGAGGTGAAGGGAACAGGAGGGGCTGACACTGATCTCTCCTCTAGGGTGACCAGTGGCAGGACAGGAGGCAAAGGCCTGAAGTTGTGTCAGGGGAGGTTTAGGTTGGATATGAGGAAAAAGTTCTTCACCCAGAGGGTGGTTGGACAGGCTCCACAGAGAAGAGGTCACAGTACAAAGGCTGACAGAATTCAAGAAATGTTTGAACAATATTCTCATGCGTATTGTGTCATTCTTGGAGTGTCCTGTGCAGGGCACAAAGTTGGACTTGATGATCCTGTGGGCTCCTTCCAAATCAACTGATTCTCTGATTCTGTGATTCAGTGTAGGAAAAAGCCTGTAATTTCTAGGTGCAGGAAAGCTGTAATTATATATATGGTAAAAGGATCTTGCATACAGCTAATTTATACTGTGGGGAAAAAAAGCAGGGGGTGTTACCTGTCACGTAGGGACAGATTTTTTTTTTTTTTTTTTAATTTTATTTTTATTTTTGACACTTTAAACTCTGCCTCTGCTGGCAGACTTCATTCATTTACTGACAATGCCTTCATGGTATTGGTCTAAACCATCACTGAAAGAAATTGTTCTCTTGTAAAACTGGAAAAACTAGAGGAAAAAAATGTGCTCTTGGAAGGTCTTAGAAATTACAAGGCTGAGCTAGCTTTCATGAATTTAAATTAGTGATGGGGAGGTATTCATCCAGCAATAGCATGTTAATAAAATTGGTGCTACAACATGCAGCATTAATTAAACACAGAGTGTCTGAAATGAGAGGTTTCAAGGCTCCCAATAACAAATGCAGTTGCACAGAGCTCTGTGAGAAAGTGTCAACTACTTTAATAACAGAGTTCCTGAAGATGTGTCTGACTCAGTTGTTGGCTACCTTCAGTGCTGCAGTATGCAGCCCTTTGTAAGTTCTATAATTTCAGTTTTATCTTTTGTATTTGATATTCTCTAAACTCCAAATAAAGTACTGATACTAGATAAGTGTTTTAATTACTTCTTAATTTAAAACCAGAGACAGAAGTCCCTATAGAAATCAGGTTATAGAAAAAACTTAAAGTCAATTAAAGGAACACAAGCTCTGAACTCCTGTATAATACCATTTTTACTGCTTGTAATTAGACTTACTTTTGTTCATCTGTTATCAAAATTAATTTGTAAGTGCTTAAGGATATTGATATATCCCATTCCTGAAAAAAAATAGTACATCTGACTGCCAAATTAGTTACTTGAACAGAATGGTAATATTTTAGGAACATGAGTTAAAATACAGATATTTCAGAAAAGTTTGTTTGCAGTATTCTTCTTGTAAGAATGTACAAGTGTGACAGACACAAAATTAATCACATAGTGTGATTTTTTTCAGTGGATCAACATAAATCAAAATCTTTCAGACTTTAGAAAAAACTTTGTCTTTACATTTTTCCCATAAGATTTATATATACCAGCCTCTAGCTCATGTTGATTAGCCCAGGGCTGGAGATAATATTTATACTGTCCATGACAGAGTGTAACACAGAACAGTCCTTCACCTTCATATATTAAAGACACCAGTTTGGACAGTACTTTGACAATTTGACATAAGAGGTATTGGCAGGGTAGAATCTGTGATCCAAAACCACTGGAATGACTTGGGCAGTTTTCACAGCTATGCTAGCTTACAGTTCAACGAGTATGGTAAATAGTTTATTTGAGTTAACCAAAAAAAAAATCCTTTTATAATTGTCTTAGGATTGTTCATTTCATGTGGTACATATGAAAAATGGCATTTTGACTAATTTATGAAGTAATTCATTGTCACAGGAATTGCATGTATTCAAGTGTCTGTTTTGGTAAATAGAGAAATTCTCTACATGAAGCATGGCAGTGGTCCAGAAAGGTGAGTTTAGGCCTATAAATCATTTTCCCTATCCATCTAAACTGCAAACACTAGAAATAAACTCACCTATGCAAGTGTCACTGGAACTTTTTCCAAGAAGGAACAGGGGCTCTAATTGATAGTTGAAAAGTGCAAGAAAAAAAATCTATCAGTGACAGTAATTACAAAAGTTGTTACAAGCTTTCAGGTGCTATAGATTACAGAGTCAGTTTTTTAGATCTCTTCACTATCACATCAATATTTGCTAGCTCCAAATGTTTATCACTCTTTAATTGTATGTCAAAATTGGCACTGATTTTTCTCTCCAATCTCAAACTAAATCTGCACATTGAGAAATATCATGTGTTTTTATATCTTTTGATGTTAAGAGCAGATGTTCTTCCAAAGTTATTTAAAAAGAAAGTGAGTGTGATGAAAAGTGAATGACATCTGGATGAATATTATAATCTTAAGAAAAATAAGCTTAAATTATAGAAAATAATTTAGTCAAATATTTTTTAAAATAAAATGTCTACAACAGTATAATAAAAGAAAATTTATTATGTGCTTGCATGTGTGATCTGTGTCAACAGCTGCTTTGCTGCTGAAACTTAGATTATAAAGTACTGAACAGCCTAAAAAATACAAACAAAGCAATATTAATCTAGAAGATATTTACAGATTACTGGTGATCTTACAAGCAATTTTTCTTTGTTTTTTTTTTTTGGGGGGGGGACTAGAATTTGGAGTTTTCCTCACCTTATTAGTCCAGTTTTACTGTAGAAGTTACCTTGTATGTTAACCATCCATTCCTGGACAACCTTTTGTTCAGGTCAAATCATGAATTTGGGTTCTGTATACTCACGCTTAGAATAAAATGCAAGTCTGAAAAGAAAATATCAATTGCAACCCATTTGAAATAGAAAATGTCAAGTCCACCTCCACAATCTAAATTCACAACCAATGCTTGTGAAAAGATGTGTATTTTTTTTCACTTGTACTGTCCTGACTCCCTGTCTATGGCAGGTACTCTACTAACAGTTAAAGAAAAGCCCCAGAGGAAAAATGAATGCAGCATCACTCACTGGGTTGGGTAACAAGGTATCACATGGCACACAACTTCAAAGGGTCTTATAGTACAGGATCTTGAAAGCAGGTTGGCTTTTGAAACTAATAATGAGGAAAAAAAATCAAAGCTGAGATGCTTATATACTGATACAGAAATTTTAAGCCGTGTATATGAAAATTCTAATTAAAGTGAAACCTATAGAGGCATGCTAAATTAGCTGTACTTATGAAATTGAAACATAAGTGAGAAGACCTAGTTTATATAAATATAGAATGCTATGGAAGCAAATGTAATGCCATTTTAAGTATCTTTCACTAGACATCTTAAACTGTTGTATTGTGTTTTTATATTTCTGTAACAGTTCTGTAATGGTTTGCCCCTTCACCCCCCATTTTCTCCCAATGGTTCCACCCCGAGCTTTCCTGCCTTTCCCTCAATGCCAATCTCCCTGAAAATGCTCAATCATTCCCTTGTCCCCTCCCTGGTACCCTGTCCATCACTCAGCTCCCCATCCCACTCTCCCAAAATCTTCCACCTTGGGCATTGAGTGAGTGGACGAGGGCCAGGGGTCCCTCCCTTGAACTTCCCCCCATTGGTTTGTGTGTCTGTCTGTCCTTCCACCTCCCACTCCCTGGAATCCCCCCATTGGTGAATGGGCGTTCCCTTCCCCCTTGTTACCGCCCCGGTATTTAGGCTGTTGCAAAAGCCTTGGGGGTGCTTTCGGCTGTCAGATACAATGGCATTTGGAGCTCCCCGGAGCTTGCATTAAACCTGAGAATTCTTCCGCGGCCTTGAGTCGACTCCCTCATTACCTCCTTGGACGTTCCCTCTCCTCCATACAAGGCAGACAGCGCAGTGCTCTGTCTTAGCCACTCCCCAAATCTCCTCGAGAAACAGGGGAGTGTCCCCTGCAGCTGACCGTGCCTCGGCCGGGCAGGCGAAGCCAGGGTGGGCATGGCGGCATTAAACCACACTCCCAAAAATTCCCGCTCTCTTCACTTGTACTAACTCTAATATAAGAGCTAATGTTGTCCTTTTTTGTACGTACACACACCAGAGAGGTTACAAAATGTGGTAATTATTGGGATGCATTTCCTAGAGCCACAAGTGTAGGAAGACCATGCTTCAGCTAGGAGGTTGGACCAGGCAACCCCACCAGTTCTCCCATCCAACTGTTATCATTCAGTGATTTTGTGTTTCTACATATTGCCAGATAAAACAGACACTCAAAAGATACACATGTCCAGTCTGTTGCCTAATAGAGATAATTGATTTCTGAGTGGAGAACGCAAACAGTGTGAGTCACTGTTCGACACTAAAAGGTCTAAAGAACTTTCCATGTTTACTTTTCTTCAGCAGACTCATGTTTCAACTTGTCTAAACCAACAAGGGTCAACAAGTTTAGTATGTCTGAATCCTCTGTGCACCAAATACTTCCTGTAGGTTCTGAAACCTCTTCAAATTTTAGAGTTGTGGATCTTCACTTTTGGTATGTAGAGACAAATGTTCAAAGATTGAACATACTACCGAAAGCAGTTTTTGTAGAATTCATAAAAATTGAAGCAATAAGGTTTTTCCTTTAACTTTCATATTTATTTTATATGAATAGGAAATTAAACCTTTTATCTTAAATTATAGAGAACTAAATTATGCATTTAAGCTTTCACAAACTAGCATGAATGGTTAAGGATTCAAAGAATCTCTTTCTAAACATTTTATTCCTATTATTAATATGATCACCAAATAATTGTACTAATTGTCATGCCGACAAAGTATTTCAAATATTCTCATTTCAAACTCTGGTTTTTGTAGGCTTCTGCATACCTCATGAAAAACCAACAGCTCAATTTTACCTCTTTTCAAACAAAGTAAATAAGAAGGGCACCAAATAAATGTGTGATCTGCAGACACTCTTAAGCCTTTAACTCTTGTAATGTTCTTTGTGCAACAAGATCTTAAATAATTCTTCAAAAGTATAATTAGTATACTTTTCAAGAGTCTTCTGTTGTCGCATAAAATAGGGGTGCAGTGTTCTTTTCAGAGAGGACCTACAGAGACAACCTGGTCTATTCCTAAACTAAAGCATTTGTTTCTACTCAGAATTCATAAAGTCAATATTCATCACTACCCAGAAAGTAGTTTTTGCCTTCCACTATCAAATGACAACCAGAGAGATGAAGTATGGACTTTCTTCTTATATCACAGTTCAGGGGATACTGCAATTACAAAACATGCAATTTTCCCACTACCTTTTTTAAAACTGATACAAGCCTTCACCTTTTATCCATAAGGATTACAACCACTAGGTCAACACAGAGATAGCTAAATATATTTTATTTATATGCTTATTTGCAGAATTATTTTTAAGAGGGAAAGAAAGCATAAGAGAGAAGCTATTTAAGAGATGGTATATAGCATGAAAAAAAACCAAAATAACTTCTGCTACTCTTCTTCTTCAATTTCTGTTTTGTTTTTGTGAACAATTGCTAGTTAATATAGAAACTGAAATACTACTTGGCTTAGGTACAAGAACAACCTTGGTAAGCATCCTCATCACTAGGATGGAGAGCTGTGGTAATTTACATGAAGGCTTTGGTTCTGTTTGTCTCTATTTGTGTAAGAAGAGTCTGAAGTTTTTACTGCCAATCCCTGCTCCTAGCAATATCCTCTTGTAAAGTACATTATTTTGGAGTGCTAAGAGAGTTGCCAGAGAAGAGCAGGAAGCTTGCATCATTTCAGGTAAAGAAAATAATTGAGCCCTCATTTACTACCTCTAAAAACCCTTGTGGTCTGTTTTAGCAGGAAACCTGATCTTGTACATCTGTTCAGAACACTCCAGATTGCCTCAAGCTACTCTGGTTGATGAATACCTATTCTATTCATTTTAACTGGATTTATAGAAGAAACAGGTGCAAAACTGTGAACACTGAGGAACGTCTGTGCATGCTCAGAATAGCAATGTCTTAGGCATCTGGGAACCTCTGGACATTGCATGTGTCTGTAAACAGATAAAACAGCGTGCACAATGAGAATGGATTCATTTTGTGTTGTGCAAACTCCTCTGGAAGTTTGCAGCCAACTACTCAGCATTTGTGCAGCAGGAAACACCCAGGACACACTGCTCTTTAATAAATGGGTAGCTGAGCCCCTTTCATTCCTCATGAACTGAAATGCAGCCACAGGGGCTACGTGTGAGGAGGTGTACCTGGAGCTGAAGCAGAACTTTAGCAGCTCCAGAAACTTCAGTACAAAGTCTTAGATTCAGCACATCTAATGTGCTTCCCAGCTAAAGGCACTTAGAAATCTCAAGAACATTAGACATAAAAAATTAGCTAGGTAGTGCCTTTTTGCCTTTTATTCTGGGAGATGGAATTACCTTTTAATGGGACAGTGAGGGTAAGTCAGTCCATAATTAGTTTAATAACCAGTTATATCTAGGGAATGACTGTGCACTGATTAAGCTTTAATGTCAATAATTCAAATGCATATGTCTGGATTAGTAATTTTTTAGAACTATTTTGTGTTGAAGATTTGCCAGGCTCCTTCTTAGACTGGACATAAATCATATAATATGACAGACATAATTAAAAAATATGAATAGATGTGAAATAGAATCAGGTGTCTGTAGTTGGTTGGTTGGGGCTTTTTTTGTTTGTTTTGTTGGGGCTTTTTGTTTTGTTTTTGTGTTTTTTTAATACAAATACATTTAAAAGGTTATAAAAGACTAGTCTACCATTTTTTGCAGGGGATGCAGAAATCTTTAAATTACAACCATGTATTGTTAGATGTAATAGAAGTACTTTGTGTCTGTGATGCTCCAATGACAGATGATGGTGGTTTTTTGTTTGTTTTTGTTTTTGTTTTTGTTTTTCTTTTTCTTTTTAAGGATATTTTCTCGTTTTATTAGCCCCATTGAAGCATCTGTAACCCCCCACTTCTCCCAGGTTCTTACAGGTTTCCTGGCAAGGGAAGTTTGGGTTAATTAAAAATCAAAGAAGAGGCTATGATCTTTTTCCAGTTAGTTTTAACTAATGAGAGTATTTCAGTAACAGGAGCCTGAAACTATTGGGGAGTTTCTATATCCAACCTAATGGCTTAGTTCTTTCAAGTGGTTGGTTTCCCCCCCTATGATATTGCAAAGCATACATAATGACATGATTCTTTCTTTTAGGTGTCTAATATCAAAGAAGATTATTGGAGCTTTTTTAATGCAAATTATTGTAATTACTGCACTTTGATACATATCCAAGCTAGCAGATAAATTTAATTAATTATTTATGTGTTTTTCCTTTATTCTACACTGTGAACAAATTTGGTTCCTGCATTTTTCACTCCTAAAGTATGCATTTTCCATCCATTCTCATTGGGTTTTTTTTGTTTGTTTGAGTGCCTTAAATAATCTTAATAAGTTTATTTGTTAGTGATTCATTTTCCAGTTTCCAAAAGGCTAGTAAGCATCTGAATGGTATGGTTAGAACTAGTAGTTTTACTTGTATAGAATTTGACATTTTTTAAGGTATGTACAAATATTAACCAGTTCTAACTAATATGTAAAGATTAAAAGCACTAGTTTGATTAGATTGTCAATTATTACCTATAAGTAATCAAAGCTAACAGATAATATAGGGATAAAAAGCAGTTGGGAAAATAATAGAAAATACAGTAATAATATATTTGAAACCTTTAAATGTTATCAAACTTATTTTATTATTCCATAATTTATTTAGCTAAATTCAGGAATAAATGAATTTGTATAAATTGCTCCATTGTTCAGAAATACTAAAGGAATGAGCACAACTGAGAACTTCTGCTTTACAGTATTTCAAGGAGCTTTTGGAGGAAATTAGCAGATCAAGAGTAATTACCCTATATGAAATATGAGTGAGCATGCAAAGATCATGACATATTATTGAAAGAAAATATTGGATCTATTTGTAGTCTGCAAGGTAATCTGGATTTTATTGTGTAATTGCCATTTTTCTTCAGACTGTGACTGAACTGTTCTTTTGAGTCTGACTGATGCAAATAGACTCCTCTAGGTCATTGTCATCCAAATCTGTTGGTTGAGTTCATGGAAAAATTGTGTTTGAAGAAACAAAAATTGTAGGGAGGAAGACCCATACAGTTATACTTTTGCATTTATTGCACTTAAATGACATGAGCCATACATACATATTTTCATCATGCACAGCACCATGGGGCCAGAATGTAGACCTGAATATTAATCTCAAATATCTAATTGTATCAGAACAGTTTATAAATAATCTTTCCATTAAATTGTGAATATAATGTCCCAGTAATTACAAATTAATTGAATTCTCAAGCAGGTCAGCCGTTTCTCTTTTCACTACAATCCTTTGCATTTTCTTCAGCTAAGAAGTTCCAAAACTCTGATCCTGAGAGATGGAATTAAGTAATCAATCAATTCTTATCATAAATTTTACATTTAAATTATGGATAAGCTTTTAACTGTTCTTAATTTACTTGTTATGATTCACCATCAAATACATGGCTACATATGTAGCAGCTAAGTTTAAATATTTAAGTATTAATACTTCAGTATTAAGGCAGAGTTTAAGTATTTGTTCACTATAAAAACTCCATAATTTACTTTTGCTAAGTTATGAGTAAAGAGAAAAGAGGAGGCTGGAAACTTTTCTTTCTCTGACTTTTCAGGAAGGCTGTTCCTAAAACAATATGAATAAATTTTATAACTTTTTACCTTAGTCAGTCACTTCTGTTCTTAATATCAAGGGCAATGCAAAAACAAACAACAACAACAAAATCCCAGAATTCTCAAACTAAAAAAAATCAAAGAAACCTCAAATAAATAAATGAGATAGTAATGAAGTTTTCCTTTGCAGAGGATTTAATAAGGAAAAGTTGCCTTAAATATCAGGTTCTTTAAGACCCCGATGTTCTTTGTTTTTAATAACTGACTGCTATTCACATCATAGCTAAAAGCATATATAACTGTCCATGAGGACTTTTTTTAAACAGTTATATGGGAATAAGTTTATCTGAAGTGGACTTGTTACATGAAAGGAAAATAGGAGTTGTTTTTTATATTCTCTTTCTTAGATACCAAACTGCTTGTCCATTTGTTGGGTGTTTTTTTTTTTTTTTTTTTTTTTTTTTTTTTTTTTTTTTTTTTTGTTGTTGTTTTTTTTTTTCTTTTCTTCTTTGGACAGAATGAATTATTAGGTAGAGGTCTCTGCTATTTGCTTTTATCTCCTGGAAAGTTGCATATCGCTCTCTTTGTTGAGGTCCGGTAATGCTAGAAGCTGCTCTCTTGAGGTTTGGTCTCTCCTGAAAATTGTATTTTGTTCTATATTTTGTTTAGCTATAAAGTAGAAGCTGAGATACTGTCTCAGTTGTTTTGAATTTATTATACGAATAAATCATTCTATTAAAAATTTGAGATCATGGTTACTAAATTTAGATATTAATAGATTGTGGTTTATGTAAATGTATATACATGAACAAAATGTTTTATTTTTGTCATGAACTCTATTAATTGTGGGTGATCCATGTATATGACAGCATATAATTTTTAACAGTCACTATTGATACTCTGCATTTGTACTTTATCTCTTCATGTAATACTTCATTTGTTCCTTTTGGAAGCTTCAAAAATATGCATCAATGTCCCTGAATAATAATTAAAAAATCAGGAAAAAAAAGGCCACAAAACTACCTCTCATTCAACTAAAAAAACCCCAAATCTGTAATTTTTCTATTATTCTTAGCATTCTAATTAGATAATATATAGCTAGTGAACACATTTAATTAGCTTCGCCAGAACTTTTTGTTCCTTTTTATATCTTCTACTAGTGAATGTACATTAGGTTGGAGCAGAGCTGGTGACTGGAACATCTACACAGGAACAGATAATTTACAATTCAAGCTTCCACCAGAATGGAATAATTATTTAAAATACTACAGCAGTTTTTGGAACAGAAAATGGATTTTCCTTCTCATGTGAACGTTCCAACAAGCGGCTGAAAAAGAGTTCCTATTCTCAAACTTTGGCTTAATAAAAGTGTAATTATTTTCTCATTAATGATATGGTTTCAACAAGCCAGAGTGAGTGTGTCTGACACAGTGACACATCAGTTACCATGCTTAATATTTGTTTAATTTATTATTAATATATGTTTAATTATTATTAGTTGACTCTTTCAAACTCATCCAGTCAACCCAGATGAGCAACCCTATTTTTAAAAAATATTCTTTTGATGTAAACTAGCCTTGTTTTGGTGAAAGGTATTAATTAAAGCAAATTATTCCTATAAAAAGTAGTTGAAATATAAATATGAGATAAAGCATGTTGAAAGGCCTACCATTGAAATATAGAACACCTTCACAGATTTCCATTTTCAATTCACTACAATTACATATTTTTTCTTTCATCTGTAAAGTTTGTTTTGCCCATGTAAATAGTATCTCCTCAGTTTCTACAGCACTATATACTTTCATATTTCAATCTACAAGTCTTGAAAATGTAACTCAAAAGAGATCATGAAGATTAGAACAACATTAGGAGTATGCACTTGACTCTGAAACATGCAATTGTATCAAACTACAAGAATAAATAGAAGCACACTATCCTGTAACATAAGAATGTGAAATGTCAAAGAAAAAAAGGATAAAATTGGCTGTCAGTAGTGTATAATTTTATTAAAGATTGATAGAAGATTGTACTCAGAAGTCACTGAAATCAGTAGGAAGCCAGTATTAAATACTTCATTCCAATATTTCAATAAGTCATTGGCAAAATAGGATTTTTCTTTTTGTCTTCTTGCACCTGCTGGTCTCTCTTGAATGCTAGTGATGCTATGAGTGGTTACTAAGGAAACAGAGATCCTTGGATTTAATTAAGACTTGTCAGGTAAAGCTCTTTAGGTTGTTTGACTGGGTTTTTTTTTAAGGAAAAAAGCCAACTTTGAAAATAATGTAATTCAAAATCAACCTGCACATATCTTGCCACTGATAAAAGCTCCCAAACAGATTTCAAATAGCCTGTAGCACCTCTCTCTTATTCGTTTACTTAACAATGAAAATGGCAGCTTCTAATTTACTCATCATTTCGCACTATCCTTTTAAAATGAAAATAAACTATACATAAAATTGCATTTGCGGTCCATTTAAAGTCCATGTGTGTTGTAGCTTCTATCACAGTAGGAAATAATATCTGCTTATAGCTCACCTTGGTAGCACTATTTCGCATTTCACTGATAGCTCAGGTTCCTTGATTTCGTGTTGAATGAGTTTGTTATATTGAATAAACTTTCCAAGGGGACAATTATATGGCAGCAGAATTACTATCTGTCAGAGGTATCCATTTCCTCCTCTCCATGGTAGGTAAGGGCTTATATGATGAAATAAATGTGGCCTGAATGAGTTCTCAGTAACTGTGGAGCTATTGAAAGCTGCCTAGACTGTAAAGTTGACTGAAAAATCACAGACAAGGAATTCTAGGCAGGCACCTGTCCTACAGAAAATCAGTAATAATATACCAAAAAATGTAGGAAGAACAATGTTCTTAAAGAGAAGATTTGAACATGAATTAAGGTTTTTTCATTTGGATTTAATATACATTTCTTACATGTGCATTATCAGACAAGCTAGAGAATGAGTCAATTTTCCTGTTATTTGACCTTTTAGTCTTTCTTTTCAACACTAATCTTCTTCTTAGTTGTTAAAATTAACTTTCCTGAAGTACTAGAAAAATGTAATCAGAAAAAGGAAAGAAATGTTTGATTTGTTTGGGTTTTTTTTTTTTTTTTTTTTGTGATTTGAGGGTGTGTCTGGGTGTGGATTTGTGTTGGGTGTGTGCATACTTTGTTTTTTTCCCCTGGTCATTTTGTCTTGTTATTCTTCTTCTTCCTATTCTTCCCTCCTGAGGCTTGTTCCCAGGCTTGTACAGTTCTCTGAACTTTTTCTTGGCTAATCTTATGTTTCTTTAACCAGATGCTGTTTTTTTCATTGCCTTGTCTCCCTCTATTTCTACCTTCTTTGGCATTTACTGCAAAACTAACTTGGACCTCAACATCCTCTTCACTCTGATGTCTTAATTTTATAGCAGGCAATAATGAGGCACTGATAATGAGCATTAATATCTTAGGAAAACCCAGAAATTCAGAAACAGGAGTAGTTCTATCCAAGGAACAGATTGGGAACCTAAAATACTAGCACGCTAAGCATCTGCATAGTCCTGTTTTGTGCTTCTCTTTTTCTTAGAATTTTTTTCTTTGATTTTTTGAGTTTTGCCAAATAAACAAGCCACAAATGCAAATAGAAGAGATTTCTTGGGGAGGAAGAGAATACAGTCATACTGTTAATTTAGGCCATCGTTTTTTTCAGCTTGAGCTGGATTTGGATATTTATTTGCATTATTCATAGATCCATATATACTACCATGTCTACATATTTGAACGCAATTTACCTTGTTACTTGGATTAATGCACTGCTAGAATTAGACTGTATGAGACATCAGAAGCTTACATAGATATTATTTCCAGTGACATTCATTTCCATTTCTCAAGGTAATTTGAAAGAGTTGCTTTAGGATTTGATGCCATCACTATGTGACAAGATGCTTCTCAGAATACAAGGAATTTCATATCAGTTCAAATAAATTGGATCTTAATTAAAACAGGATATATTGGAAAATAAAGAGAATGTAGATACATAAAATCCAGCATGATTTATGTCTTTAGTTTTACCTAAGGATTTAATTTTGGATGTGGTTTCCAAGGTAAGTGCAAATAGTTAAGTTTAGCTGTGCATTAACTTAGAGCTCTACTGTCACACGGAAACCTAGAATCATTCAGGTTGGAAAAAACTTCTCAGATCATTCCATCCAACCTAACAGTTTGAAGTCCACCATTAAATCATGTCCCAGCTAGTTGCACATGCTGATTTTGTTAGTGATTTTATAACACCAGTAAAAACAATGGGTCTTCCTGCATGCTGATCCAGTACTAATACTGAAGAATAAGTTGCCCACAATAATCACCACTAATGTTATGCTGTGCATAACTTTCTGACTCTATCCTTTTCCAAGTTCCATCAAAACCATTATTAACCAATATTTAAATGGTACCTTAACATTATAAAATGTGCAATAGGAATGTGCTGTTACTTAGACATATTGACATCACTGGTGGTGCAACAGTCCTGAAAATATACATTAATTTTGAAAGACAATTTTAGAATAGATAGAAGTTAGAAACAAATATTTCTATTATTTTTTTTTCAGAGGCTAAGTGGATTGTCTGATACTGATAGTTTTAAAACTGTAATGCTACTAGAAATTGTAATACAGTTTCACATATTCTGATTAAAAAAGTAATTAGAGTGTTATTTAAAGAAACTGATATGTCAAAATGTCCTTGTTACACAGACACATCAAAATTGCTACTAGAAATCTGCCATTTTTATTAAATTATTAGCACTTTTGTTATGCTTTGTTATGATTTTTTGTGATGGAATATAATTAGGCTTACGCGCACAATTTTTGAGGTGATGAATGGTTACTTCAGTGATGCCAAATACATAAACCTTAAAAACCACAAAAGACACATCTCTAAATTTTAATTTAGTTTAGATTGCTTTTATTTGTAACACAGTGCCATTCATTTTCTCTTCACATGCAACTCTCAAAAATGTTTCCCAAACAACCAGAAATCTGATTCACTTGTAAATGTTTTCTTGAAGGCATCTGTGATCACATGTAATTTAAATACTGCTCCCTTTGAGCAGTAAAAGGCTAAAGATAAACAAAGAAACAAAACAAAATTCAACAAAAATTTAAAATAAGTTGCAGTATCTTTGATTATAACCTGAAGGATAAAATAATTTCCCACATGTATCTATAGGATTGGCATAATGAATTATGAAGCTTCTTATATGGTATAGTTTTAAAAATAGTTGTACAACTTTTAAATGCTGCTTAAAGAATGTTAGTATGGAATTTATATTCTCTTTAGTGGCTGCACTGTAATGCAATTGGAAAGAAATATTATCTGCAATTTATTTGTAATGGCTTGTCCAGGGATCAGCATGCATGTACATATTTCAATCCTGGCTATTCTTTATCAAAGATGGACTGATCCATATATCTTTCAAAAGGGAAGTCTGAGGGATTCTTTAATAACTTCTTGAGTAGGACAAGACCTTATCATGTCAATAATCCTGTAACACTCCATTCCAGATGCATGGCATAATTCAGTTTTCTGCATAATAAAAGTCTGTACAAGATACAGGAGGAGTAATCTAACTGCTATCTTAATGTAAGCACAATAATTGCCTGTGTTGTAACCTTGATCCTTGCTATTTGTTGCTCTTTGAAAATGACTCTGACTGAGCAGCATTTCTCTTGCAATTAAAGGTAACCTATAGTTTAATTATCTTTAATAATCTTTGTCAAACAACAAATACCAGCAACTTCTAATGTTCTACAAGTCAGAGTCATAGAACTGATTTAAAATATTCCAGAGGTTGGTGGTAAATATCCCCTTTTCAAACTGGCATCCTGTCACATTTGGGATCCCCCAGGGATTGATATCGGGCCCAATGCTGTTCAGTAGCTTCATAAGTGATCTGTACAACAGGATGGAATGTACCCTGATAAAGTTTACTGGTGATGCCAACTGAGTGGGCAAGTGAACACTTTGGAAAGGAGAGCTACTCTGCATAAAGGTCTGGATAGGCTGAAAGCATGTAATGAAGTTCAGCAAGGACCAAGTGTAAAGTCTCAAGCCTGGGAAACATAACCCAGGAGCGCAGAGCAGGCTGGGATTTACCCAAATGGGGACCTGGGGGTGCTGGTGGACAAGCTCAATGCGAGTGAGCAGTGCTGCTGCAGCCCAGAAAGCCAGCAGATGCTGGGCTGCATCAACAAGGGCATCACCAGCAGTGATGAGGAAGTCATTATTCCACTCTATTCAGTGCTGGTCAGTCCACACCTGGAAAACTGTGGGGTTTTTTTTGATCCCTGCAATTAAAAATAGCTGTGGACAGGCCAGAGAAGGTCTAGAGGAGGGCCATAAATATGATCAAGGGACTAGGAAGCCTGCCATGTGAGGAAAGGCTAAGAGAACTGGGTTAACATGGTTTGTTCAGCCTTGAGAAAAGAAGACTGAGGGGAGACCTTATCACCATTTTGCAGTATTTAAAGGGAGCCTACAGAGAAGATGGAGACTCCATTTTTATGAGAAGTCACAGGGAAAAAAAATTTCACAATGAGAACAATCATAAATTGGAATAATCTGCCCAGGAAAGAAGTAGATTCCCAATATGAGACACTTAAGATTCATCTGGACAGGATGCTAGGCCCCCTTTTCTAGATTGTGCTTTTGCCAAGAAAGGCTGTACCAGATGACCTTTTATGTCTCTTCCATCCTGGTACTCTATGATTTTCTGATTCCGTGATTCAAAGAAAGTCACATTACAAATTATCTTCCTTTACAATCTCACTCAGATATTATAGTACATTTCTGTGTATACATGTGGACAATGACAGCTTACTTTCCCATGTGCCAGATAGTAAAGTAGATCAAAATGTCATGTATTTATCTTATATATATATATATCTTTTATATATATCTTTTTTTAGATCAGTCCACATAGTCATAAGTGTATGCATTATATATATGGGAGAGTAAGATTATAAATAAAGAATACTTATCAACCTGTATGAGAACTGCTGTTTTTACATTTTTCATTCTCTCTCATAAAATGAAATCTCAGGCAGTCAGCTTTTGTTTGTACTGACATAATATACTACTGGCCTTAGCACACGTATGCAGTCAATGAATTGGAACTCACGTTTTAAATAGAGGAAAATAAACTAGGAAGTGAGGTGGATAAGATGAGCGTGGCAGGCAAGATGAGAAAGGCGGAATTATACCCACATGTGGGACCATCAGTGAGCATAAATGACAAATGAATGGCAAATACTGCTTGCTCACTTCACACAGGTACTGCAGCATTGTGAAATTACAAAAAACTTGGAGTCATTCTTATGTAAGCATGAATAAATCAATAGTTAAAATGAAATCTACATTGCTAAACACAAATATCTGTTTTAATGTAATGGAAGAAATCACAATATTTTAAGAAATATATTTAATAGATCATTATCCCATGTGGTTAATTTTCTAGTGATAGTTCAGTAAGTTTGTCATCCAAACTATTCATGGAACTATTTTTATTTCAATTGTATTTTAATCAGTAAAGACTTTTATATTAGTTGAGTTCATATCAATCAGGAAAAAATTAAAAATTATTGCTATGACTCTTAGGATGTGTGAAACGTTATTGTGTATCCTGTTCTTTATTAAATAAAGAAGAACTTAGTACATAGGAAACCTGCGTTTCACCCTTTACTCAACTTGAATTGGACTGGGCACCTGAAAATTATTATCAGCTTCTCTCTTTTTCTATGAGAAGTTTGAGAAGTGTTTTTCTTGTTGCAAAGTGGGTCTGCTTGCAAAATCTCAAAACTGAGTTGTTTGGGAAAAAACTCCCCAACATTATTCCCTTCATATCTTACTTAGGAATACATTTGAATAATTATAGCCTGAAATGTCTTAGTCATGGAAGTGGCATCCATCTAGGGACAGTGGAAATGGCATGTTTTATTTATGTTCAAATACAGTACTCCTATTATAGTTTTGAAGGTGGAGATATTATTTACATGTCTAAATATGCAGAGGAACCACTCCGCCCCACCTGACCACCACCCCCAAGCCCCCACCATTATTTAGTCATATTATTTATTACTTTGCTTTGGCCAATATATTTTTATTCCCATGACAGGACAAGTAATCAGATGGTCTAACATATTTTTTTATCTGGAAAGGAATAAATCAAAACATCAATATGTATGTAGTTTGGGTATAAAAACTTTTGTATTGCCAAAAGAGTTCCATTTCTGTTTTCACTCTGTTTTTCCACTTGAAAGGTGTCACCTCCACATCCTGGTACTGTTCTGGGGTAGCTAATAATCCTTGGCTAGAAATTTCAAGCGGTCCTGTTCTGTGGCTTTGTGAGTCATTGTTATGATTAACCCAAGGAAAGGAATGCTTTCAATATCTAAGACATCCTGTCTGCCCACAGCCTTCTTTCTGCATTGCTTTATAGTTTCAGATTCTCACAATGCTCCCATCTTCTCCTTCACCATTCTCTCTGTAGACTTATAGGTTGTTTTTCCATACTACAAAAATAAAATAGATAATGATAAAAATATTAATTTTAATATCCAATATATATTAAACAATGGTAAACACATTTAAGACAACCATGGTGTACACAACAATTGTACCTAGTTAAACATCAGTCCCAGCTGTGCCATGAAGCAAAGATCAATAGAAAGATTGAGTGTCAATAGAAGGTATTATTGTATGGAGGAAAAAGAGCCAGGATACTTCTTGTTTGGATTGGATGTTATTTCAATTCCAATTCTCTTGCTGCAGAAAAGAGGAACCCCAGGAGAAGATTCATATTGGAAGGCCTTTGCTACTTCCCATATAACCTCTTCCTATCCCTGTTATTTTGTAAGATGACCTTGAGCTGGATGTGTCCCTTTAACAGAGGACTGGTAATACAGATTTGTGTGTATCAACCTTCATCCACTTTCCTTAATCAACAAGATTATTGGTATAATGATCTATATAAGTGGAAATGAAATTCATGAAGTAGAAATACGAAACTATCTCACTTTCGTAAAGGCTGGTGGAGCAGAAATAATAGAACTGGCTATTCTCTTATTTTGACAATAACATTTACTCTTTTCTAAATGAGCTCAGAAGACTGTGTTATTTCAATTTATGTCAAAGAATCATGGTATTAAGGTTTTTTACAATCAGTGGAGTGAACTGATCAGTCAAACTGATATTGTTCTGACAATGCGTATTCCAAGCAATATGTTTTGAAAATATTTTAGGTGAATATTTTTTCCCTCATGAGGTGAATACACAATCTTTTACTAGATAAGTATGTAACTAGAAAAATATTTTTTATATATTTCATAATGCAGGATAAAATTATCACTCTCTATATATAGGCAACTATATATAGCATTTTATTTCCACAGAGGTTTGAAAACCCTATATTGTTTCTATCTTAATGTTTATATTGTGAATGAATATTGTTCTTACCTCAGAGCCTGAATGTGGTTTTAAGCCACAGAATCCATGCACAGACTTATAGCCTTCAGTGTTTGTATGTTTCTCATACATGAATGAATTTTGTAGTGAGAGTATGGGATTTTGTTTATACAGCTCTCACAACAGTAAATTTTTGTTTTGCTCTTAAATTCTTGGTGTCTGAAAGTTTCCAGACTTGAAGAGTAGTTTCCTAACATCTAACACACATTTATAGTTTTTTTGTTTATAAAGTCTTTACCAGGATTAAATTTATTTTTCTCATGATTTTAGATACATTCACACCAACACTGACCTCTGTATATAGACATCACCATTATGCTCAAAATTAGCAGCACTATATTTTCAATTTGAGTGTTTAGAAGCTTAGGTACATAAATTGCATTTTAAATAGTAGGTGTTCCCTATTTAAATCAAATCTTAGTCAGCTTTCTCAGATTCTTCCTTTCATTTGATACCAAATTCATTGTTGAGACTGGATATAAAGAGAAGCTTTGGGAGTGATCATGAGTGTGCTGGCTACTTGGATCAGTTTCCTTATCATTTTATGCCTGAAACTGGCTACTGAACCCAGGATAAGGTTACAATTGACCTCATAGTTATTGCTTGCTCCAAATTTACATTTTGACTTACAAAAAAAAATATCAATATGATTAGGCAACTGCTCACATTGCTGTAGTCTCTGCTAATGTCATGTCCAAAAGACGTGGAGCAACTTTGGAAAATTTGTAACACAATCTATGAAGAGAAGAATTAGTTTTGAGTTTCATTATATCTGCACACAAGAGTGTGAAGGTATCTTCTAATAATGTTGTCTATGTAAGACATCTACTAAAGAAAACATCATTTAGAATGAATCATGTGAGCAGCTATCTCCACAGCACGTGTGTTCTGATAACATCACTGAGAATTATATAGCAAAGGAACCTTTTTGGTGCAAAGATGCCTCAGTGTCAGCTCTTTGTCTTTGGTCCTGGTTCAGCTTTGCTTCAGACTCAAACATACTTAGTAAGATTAAAAAAGCTCAAATTTTTTGGTAAAATTTGGAATTTTGATTTTCATTCTGAGGTATCTTTAGGTAGAGTCCCGATATTTAATCCTTTCAAATTTGTTCAGATAGGATGTAATTGTCTATGAACAAAAAAATATTGTTGTTCTCTTTGTTCTTGATTTTTGCACATAAAGTTTACAGAAAAAGGCCACATTTTGCACATCTTATTCTATCAGTATATATATACATATATATATAAACTTATATATATATATATATATATGGGATTTTTTTCCCATACAAGTCCCATTAATTGCCTTGCTTTCTTCATTCAGCCATATACCTACAATTCAGACCAGAACTGCTACTGCTTCTGTACTAAGGTAATAGTTAAATATTTCAAGCACATGAACAAAAAAAATTCTGGAAAAGTTAAAAAATATATCTATTGTACACTTTTTCTTGTTGATGAAGTGAACAAGGTTGAAACAAACAATGAAATTTTTTTTATACTTTTTTTCTACAACATGAACAAAAGTCAATGTCAAATGTATTTAAAGAAAAAAGTACAAAATCAATCTTGCATTGAATTTTCAAAAGATAATTACGTAGACTTAATGCTTTTTTCCCTTAGCCATCACATTCCAGTGGGACTAAAAACTCTTTACATATAGAGTTTTATGTAAAATACCTTCATTGCTTCTACTTTGCAAATCAAATTTTTGCATTCAAAGTCATTACTAGATTTAATGTATGCAACACAAAAAACACCTATTTGTCTCTGAAATAATTTAATATTTCCTACATTTTTTTCCCCTATTTTAGACACAAAGAAACAGACATTAATTGAACAGACTGTGAAAAATTTTTCACGGGTTTGGAAATTTTCCACTGGAATATAATCACCTCGACTATGAAAGTCATGAACATGTTTATGCCACCTCTTGCTCTCTCCTGGAGCACAATGAAATAGGAAGTATTTTCCCTGAAGAGATGAATTCAAATCTAAGGACTCAAGTAGAGTAATCTATTTTCTTACATTAAGAGAGTTCAAATTTGAAATCTGTACAGCATATTCTAGGTATTGAAGAGGGGAAAGGGAAGAGGGGTAAACACCAGATTGTTACGTCTTGTTGAATGCTTAAGTTTAAATTACTGTATATCAAGCTGGCATCTTTTTGCCACGTTAAGTGAGGCAAATTTACTGTAGAAGGGCGAAACCACAAATGACATTGATGGAGTCCAATAATTTGTCACATCCATAGAGTTCTTAACTGATCCAGTAAGGACCTCAAATGTGTACTGACTGTGAAGATTTGATCATAAAGGAAACTTATTCTCTATTTCTTGCTGTTATCCTAAAAGAACATACAAAAATCCTGTTACACTGATGCAGGGATCTAGCTGAATAGTTATACAGTAAATGAATTTTGAAAAATTTTGCTTAAGTAATTTATATTTTCATTGTTTACTTTATATAGAGTATTATCCTTTGGATAAAATATTTCAATATTAAAATATTCACTGCTTGATGTTGAAATCACTGACATTACTTATTTATATACCCAAAGCTACATTTTTGTTTGTTTGCTATTTTTTGTGCTCTTTTGGGGTTTTTGGGGTGTTTTTGTTTTGTTTTGTTTTTTTATCTGAAGCATTGTATCACTTGGGATAAGATATCTCTGCTAAGTTCTGTTAAATACAGCTATGATGGCTGTTTGTACAAAGCCCACAACACAAGTTGTATGTGAAACCCGCGCTAAAGTTCAGCATTTCTGCTGGCTTTTGTCACAGGAAAAAACAGGTAAGGAATGCAACTTCTCCCAAAGATATTTGTTTGGCTGAAACATTTTTTCACCCTGCAATTCAAATGTAGATCAGGATATAATTAGCCATGAGATTTATTTTAAACTAGAAAACAGGCAGCTAATTTGTGTCGCCAACTCTGAACAGAACTAAATACAAAGAAAATATTCTAGTGCCTAGGTTGAATTTTCAGCCCACACTAGTCCTTATATCATCCTAGATATGCTATCACTACACCTCAGGATAACTCAGATATGTCTACAGAAGTGTTAATCAAAGATCTGAAATGTTAGATAAACATGTCATTAGTCACATTGACCTGTCATAGATGTAATTACTGTGAAGCTAAAATCATGATCAGTTTATGAATAATTTTTTCTTGGAACATGGAAAAGTATAATATAGCTTATATTAATGGTATAGTGCATGCATGCCTAAGCTTAAAGTTACTTGATGAATTTCTAAAGGAACTAAAACTAATGTACTGTGGGTTGAAAAAGTATGAAGAAGTTGCTAAATGAGAATAAAACCAAAGCTATTGCTCTGTACAGATATCATTTGTCAATGTCTTGCTGTATTGATGAACAAAGTTTATAGCTGATGATTGGTTGTGTTCAGATAAGGAATGAAATAGGTTGGTACTATCCATAAAGATTTTGATGTGTTGCAATATGGAACTTGCACTGGAATTGCAAAACTCAGGATAGAACATGCAGGAATTAGCACATCTCCCGATGTCTTTGACAGTGATGCAGAGATATGCAAATAAAAAGAGGTTGTAGCAGAGCAAGGTAAACTTGTTAAAAAATGAAAAATAGTTTGCATTCAGGGTCTTTTTTTTTTGGAAATTATGAGAAACACTGCTTCTCAGAAGCGCTCCTCTCAAAAATTTCATTGTTTTTCTTGAACATGGCTGAACAATAGCTTTCATTTCTAGTACTAAGGCATAAATAGCATAAGTATGGAGGAACTGTGATTATTGCATTTTGATTAACGTGTCATAGTTATGGTCAAAATGAAAATAAGAACCTGTGCTCCTGTTTCTCTGATCAGTGTATTTTAGATGTTTCTTTCTCTCAAAACCTTTCATTTATTTCAAAGGCAGAACAATCTTTGTGAAACTATGTGGTATTTAGATGCTGTATAAAAAAGTACCAGTCAATTAGTAGCTAATATTTTAATATACTCTTTACAATACTGTTGCAGTTTATTTAATTAGTAAGTTTGCATTTCACAGCCATGAGTGTTTCCTTGATTTATCTCATGATGGAATCTGACTCTTCCCCATCTCCTGAGACAATGGAAATTTCACTGAGTCTTAAAAACAAACAAAAATTTTTCTCTTCAAGTTTGTCCTTATAATCACCAATGGGTTTTCAGCAATCCTGTCTTAATCCTGTTGCTGTTGTAATGTCCAGATCTTCAAAAATAGTTACAGCCTTTTCTTACTTCTATAAGAAACAAAAAGAGCTGTTATGTTCTGAGCAATTTTGTCATGGTTCCTCTAACAGCAGAGAAGGAAAACATGTAAATGTTCAAAACAATCATTCCCTTCTCTGTCATTGCTTTCCACTTTTTCCCTTCTGCTCTCCCTCATTAAAATCCAACATTGTCAACCCTTTTAGCTGGAGCTTAGAGGCTATGTGTTAGCCACAGGTGAAATATGATCCAAAGAAAATCTTGCAGTCCAGGTTTACATCCTTTCATGACTATCAGTCATGATGAATGGCACTAGAATAATTTGTTTTGAAATATAGTCATGATTGTACAGAGTTGTTACTATTTTCAATTGCTGTGAAAATCTTTGTTATGATAACAGGTTTATGACATTTCACATTTGCTGCAACAACTGTCAAAACTGTTATATAGTCCTTGAAAGATAATAGTAAACAGAATTACCTTTGATTTTGTTAGCTTTTTGAAATTTCATTTGCTAGTGACAATTTTTCATTATTGCTGCTTTGGTAATCTGTAAGCAAATACAGAAAAAAACAGGCCACAAAATGCAGAATATTGAAAAGGCTAAAGTAATACATGTAGACTGCAGATACCATAGTCTCCCTTCAATTTCAAAATTAAGTTTCAGTTCCCATGACTGAGGCTACACTCCTGTGAATGTTCTATCTCTATCAAACACCATGTATCAGGATACCTTATCTGAGAGAATTTTTTTTTTGCATGTGTGTCTTGATGCCCTTTCCTTTGCTTTCTTTCCTATGCATATGGTATTTTGAGAAGCAACAGTAGATGATAAATTCTTAGTCTGGATATAGAGACATTCAACAGAGCCAGAGGGGACATAATAAATTCCTTTTAGGCCTTTTGCATCCAACATATACTCACATATGAGTGATAATCTCAATTTTTCAGGGCTGCAATACAGAAAACTTTGTGGATCCATTCCTGTAAAGAATAATTATGACTTCTATGAATTGTTAGGATATGACTGAGTGCAGTCCAATGTCAAATGAAAAAATGTATTGTAACATTTTTACTATCTTTATACTCATTCTGTTGAAGCCAAGAATGTCCTTTTTTGGAATATCAAATCACTGCTGTTTCTTGTATTTCTTTTTTCATTTTCTTTTTTTATTTCCTTAATATTTCAAGATTTCTTTCTGTTCTGTTACAAGATCTAGTAATATAGTCAGAACTCTAGAATTTCAAGTCACTATGTATATCATTAATGGAATTATAGCCTACTAAATTGATATTGGTCATAATTTTCCATGCTTGCATAGCATCAGACCTTCATGTCTGATACTTGCTCACACAGTGTTTGACAGTAGGGACCCAGGGAATTCAGAACAGAATTTAGCTCAGCATTTACTATTCTTTAAGTGAGATTTTAGTTATTGGTGTGAAATGAGGTCTGCTTTAGTAAATGGCAGCAGTGTTCTGCTGAAGACATAATTAATGTCTGTGCTAAAATCCCTAGGGGATGAGTAGCATTATCTGGGCACTAGATGCTGGCTTGTTCATGATATTTATTGGTCTTCTGCCTTTCATTTGCTTTTGGTAGCTAGGATTTCTATTGTGCAGCTGCGAGATACTTTGGAGAGCTGTTGATTTACCTTGGTCTTTTGTAACAGAAATTTATTGTGAGCCATTTTATGGCTTTTGCTTGTTCAAGTGGAATACAGATAATGCAATCTTGTAAAGCACTTGGTTTTAATTCCTAATCTTTGTCATAAGTCACTAGAAGTATAAGGCTTTGTGGGGTTTTTATTGGTTGGAGGATTTTTAAGGATTTGTTTAGCCTTCTATATTGCAAGCATAATGTCATGCAAATATATAATTTTGATTATAGTGTTGATATATGATAAAGGTTTAATGGGAATGAAGGTGGGAAAAAAGAATATTCAAGTGTGGAATCTTGCAAATCCATTGTCTGTCATGTCCCCAGTTTGGTTGCCAGGATAAATTTTCTGTTTTCTATTTCTGAGTGTTTTAGTGATGAAACAAAAAGTGAATAATTGTGATTTCAAACACTGATAAGAAATCAGGAAATATATTTTTTATCTTTTTACTTCTCTTGGTTTGTAGTTGATCAATGCCACCATGTGATCACATGAACAGCAATGGGATTTAAATCAAGTTTGCAGAACTAGACATCATCCTGAAAGGCTGAATTAAATTACATGGAAAAAAAGAATGACTCAAAATGAAACAGAAAGAAGAGAAAATAAAAGAAGAGATTTCTCAGACTTTATAATTTGTCCTAAAAGTGAGTATTCCCTATCCTGTTTTCTCTGGGCAAGCCTAGAGATATTATTCAATAACTTGCTATTCTCCCTATTAAAGCAATCCTGCATTTTCAATTGATCAACAGTGGGAATATTTCCATAAAAAGGAAATAGATATTGCAATAATTTACTTTGTGTTGGCTTTCCAAAAGATTGACAAATTGAATGGCATTAGTTTGTGGAAATAGATAGAAACGCAATGTTTGAATGACATTCCTAATGATTTTCAGATATCAGATTTTATTAAATGTGCAAACTGTTGTGCATTATAAAAGGTTCTTACCTACATTGCTACTTTGAGAAGTAGTCCAGTTTTATTCTACAATGCAAATTAGATATTAGGCATATAGTAAACTGTCCCGAGTCAAAAAGTAAGTACTCATTGTTAGCATAAAAAAAAAAAAATTAATTTACACCTGAAATTAAGTATTCCAGAATACATTGACAGAATTATTATGTTTGGGATGTGAAAGAGCTTCACGATCCATTTCTTATTTGTGGTATAACTACATGGCTTCATAGCTTCGCTGGAACTGTGTTGGATAGTCTGATGATATCAACTTCAGTAGGAAACTTATTGTGTCTTATCATGAATTCTTCTGAGAGGTTGTTAGGCCTGTGACACTCCTTACATTCCTTACAACATCAAGTCTTAAAGCATTAAAAAATAACTTTGTTAGGGACACTATCTCTGTGATGGATGACACCACCTTGTTCTTGATGCTCATAAAATTTCAAGAAAAGCATTTTGAATCACAAGATTTATAGTTTAACTCACAAGATTTATCATTTGTCTGTGTGTAAAAAAAGATGTGAGCATAAAAATTACTTTTTTAAGGTCATAGTCCAGCAAAGTTGGTAAACATGCATTAACTTAAAGCAGCTGGTTAGCTCTACTGATGTTAATTGGGCTTCCTTACATAATCAGGTGTTTAACTATTTACTCAGGTGAAGGACTTAACTGCACTGCTATATCTTTTATGTATTCCTCTTGTCCAACTTCTGCATTGGAATGAGAATGTAATTAGGATGAAAGTCAGTCATGTTCTTGTAAATTAAAAATTCAGCTGAGTTAGAGTAATAGGAATGCAGGAAGTGGTCTTTGATACACCTGCTCTTTTAGTTTCACATACAAAATGCTCACCACAGACCCTGACCAAACCCGACCTCATCCATGCTACCTCAACCAGAATGAACTCCTTCTCCCTGGAAGACATCCCTCCCTTCCTTGCCCCCCTCCCATCCCCAGCAAATGACATGAGGTGGTATGGAATAACCTCTGAGTCCTGGCTATGCCTTCTCCTGGATACTGCAAAAATTAACAGAATCAAGTCACTTCTGTCTGGCCTGAACCAAGACAGTCACATCCTTTGTTCACAGTTTCTATTCTATTCTATTTTCCCTGTTTCTATTCTGCATAATTTTGGACAGAGACATAAATTAATAAGAAAGTTAAAAACCTTTATTACTAACTGCAAAGATTATTCTTTGCTTTCATTTTGGTCACATTTCTGATGATGATTTAGTTGGAGGATGGAATACTTTGATGGCTCTTACCTGCTAAAAATGACAGGCTTTTTTACTTCAGTGCATGTGAATTGTCTCACAGCTTTATCATTTTACATAGTTTCTAATCTTAACATACATGTATTCTTTTCACAATTTTTAGACTAATAATGAAAAAAACCTCATTTCTAATTCTTAAAATTAATACCTCAGTCCCTTTTGTATGGAATCTCTCTGAAAACTCATAAATAATTATCATATGGTTAAATAGGACTTACTCAATAGTTGTGGATACTAATACAGTTATTACTCAGATTTTAATTTTATCCATGCCTATGAATCTTTATGGAAAATAATGAGTCAAAATTCGGTTTTAGAGTTTTGTTTGTTTTAAAATAAATTAGACTGTATTACAATACAAAGAAGAACTGCAGTACTTTTAACTGTTTTGAAGAAGAAATCAAAATTTGGATTTGGCTTGATTATGGCTGAGGACTGTGATTTCTGTATTCTTATTAGCATCCTTTTCCTCTGGATTCTCTGCCTGTGGAGGAGGCTACAGCAGGCAGCGGAAGAGATTCTGTAGCACCATGATGGTCTCCTGTACTTCTGAGATGGAACAGCCTCCTTTGCCCTCACTGGCCATCCCCAGTAAGTGTTGCCTACAAGACTGGCTTCTGTACTTGGCCCAAAGGAGAGGCAGGAGTTCTGCCAGCAAGGGGAGTCTAAGGAGCAAGTGGCCCCTGGACACTGCATTCCCACCTTGCTCTGGTCGTGTTGGACCAGGTTGGGATGGCAGCACATGGGAGGGAAATGAGAGAAAGGCAGTGCTGCAGTGCTAGCCTGAACTAGCAGCAGGAGTGCAAAAAAGGCTATAACTGATCAGAAATATGGAAATACATTTGTATGAAAAAAGGTCTTTCCCTACCTCCATGTCCCCAATTGGCCCAGAATTTTGAGAAGGGATGTAGAAAATATTAAAGCCCTGTTTTGTACATGCATCCCAAATAGCAAATACATTTTTAAGTATGTCTTAACTAGTACATTGGAAGTTTCAGCAACATCCTTTCAGGTTTATAGATTCCTTAACAAAACAGTATAAAATTTGAAAATAAATAATACGAGTATTGGATATACAGAAATCGTTCTGTGCTGTCTATAAGAAGCTACTGGAAAGCAAGTGGGAATAAAAAAGAGCCTTTGATTTTTCAACCTTTCCTTTGAAGTGTCATTATTGATTATTTGCTACTGTATTCAGGGCAGTGCTCTTTACTGTCTCTTGGGTATATACATGTTTAATTGTTTCAATTACACTTACAAACTGCCATTTAGAATTTTTTTTCCAGGATTCACTCCTCCTTTTTCAGATGCTTGTCTTACAATGATGACGTAGTTGTTTTCTTTGAACTGTTCTTGCCCTGAATAAACCAAAGCTATTTTTTGTCTATTAAAAATCAACAGTAAAAAATATTAAAATAAAAATGTTAATAAGAATTTAGCTCTCAATTGGTTCACCCTTTACTTTATCCATAATCCTTAATGCATAAAGGCACATTTCTCTGAACAATTGCTCTTCTATGACCTATCTTTGCTCAAAGCAAGTGTTTTTCATTGCTGAACAGTTGTTTTAATAGTGCTGAGACTGCCCTTTCCTAAGTAGTCAGTAAAATGACATGAGCTGGTAAAGTACTTCTCAGCAGCAGATTCCCTGAAATCTTCTATTTAAATTAATCCCAGTGCAACTTTCAATGTTCTTGATCATTCTGTCTTTTAGGGCAAGTCTATTCTACAGTTAGGATGGTTCTGCTAATTAATGATGTGAATTTAAAGAGTTTTAAATTCTTGAATGGAAGTCTCTTCCCTTCCCTCAAAGAGATGAAGCTAAAGCAGATTAACGCTACCTGTCTTTTGAATGAGATAATCAAGGAGGTATTTAGTACATTTTATATTCACATCTTTATTTACCAGAGATAAATTTTCTTTAGAACAAAAACAATGTACCTGTAAATTCTAAACTTCTAATCACATTATGACTTCCATAACTAACTATTTTTATATTACTTTTAATTAGAAAGTGTTCCTAAACTGCATTCTCTATTTTATCAATTTTGTTCCAAAGGGATTTCAAGATGCTACCAGCAACCTTATTTGATGTGAACAATGAGCTATTCTTTTCTTCTTTCCTGAACTCATTTGCTTGCTCCTAAAATGTTTCATATCAAAAAGAAATAAAATTCAGACAGTGATTGGATTAGAGACATGCAGATGAAGAGTGCAGTATAATGGCAAAAAAACCCCAGCAGCCCAAAGGGTGAATGGAACAAGTACTACAAATAAAAGGAAAAAAATGAGGCAATTTTAATTAAAATCAAAAGTACAGACAATCTCAAGACAAAAATGGTACTCAATATCACTTTTATTGTGTTATCCTTGTAAAGTAGGATTTTAATATAGAATAATGCATTTAACATATGATGTATATAATGCCATGTTGATTTGAAAGCAAACTAACAGAAAATATTATAGTGATGAACTATATTAAAAAAAACCCCTTATTTCTTTAAAAAATGCTGGGTCTCTCTCTCAGACATATTTCTCACTGGTGACAGGAGATTTTTTACAGAGGTATGCACAGACCTGAAAAGTATAACAAAATCAAAGAGTAAATGGAAATGCAAGCACCTTTTCCACTGAAAATGGAAGAATGGAAGTATGCACTATGAATGGATAGAGAAAGGACAAAAAGAAAGCCGCAGTACCAACATGATTTTCCTGAGATATTTGTTGTTGGCTAGAAAGTTTTAGAGATATATTGCCACATATTAGCTTTGGAAATAGGTTTCTTTCTTTGGAGAGAAAAAATTATTAGGCATTTGAACTGACATTGACACTTTTATGTTTCTTCCTTTTTATTTTTTTTCTCCCTTTTTCATTCCTTAATCGTTCATGAAAGGAATTACTTCATTTAAATGTTGTTGCATGTTAAAATATAGATTACTAAATTTTTAATATATTTTAGTAGCTAAAACAGCTTTAGGAGAAGAGATAAAACATGATTAAAATTGTTGTTTTAAACTTTTTCTGATCAGGTTCCAAAATAAAGAGAATACTTGGATTAATGAATACATTGATAATTTTCCTCATAATAATCTCATGGACCCTTCTAAAAGGTGAATGATGATGGATAGACATGGTATCAGAGTGGTTTCAGAAGTTTCCAATGCAATGGCTTTCCTGAAACGGTAGGACCACATTTTATGAGTTGTTCACATGCTGCTGTCTCTGCGGGTTTCTTTGTGCTCTCACTCTCCTTGTTCTTCCTTTCTAGATGAAACCAGAATTGCTTTTTCTAAATTCTCAATAGGATTTTATGTAATTTAGAGCTGTACATTTATAGAGAGAACTGGTGGAATAATGCTTCTAAGAATCCCAACTTTCTCAATCTGGTCAAGCATGGAAAATTTAAGTTTGATTGAAATTCAAGGGGCAAGGAGAAGTAACAAGGTACTACAGAATCAGTTTCCAGGGCCAAGAGTAGTGTTTTGCACAACTAATAATTTGCATAACCAGTTTCATTTTCTGGCAATAATAATAATAATAATAATAATAATAATAATAATAACAATAAATATATCTTTAGTTAATTTAATTAAATTAAAGTAATACAACATTGTATGGAACCAATGTCATTTGGTGAAAATAAGTTATCCAGTACTTATAGCTTATTCATACATTGGTAGTAAATTTAGCATGTGCTGATTGTGCTGATTGTGAAAGCTTTAAAGCTGAATATAATCAAAGAAACTAATTTTATTCCAAAACTCTTCTATAATTGTTCAGGTTAGAATGCTGAGTGAAATCTCTTTCGTTGTTCCCTGTCTATGTATTATTCATGAAGGCCTAAAACTGGCCCTCTGTGACCATGAAGACTGTTCTTTTTAAATTCTAATGTAGTCCTATTCTTATGTACTGAATTATGGACCCATCAGATCAGCACCCATGGAGTGAAGAATTTAAGATGATTAGAATTCTTAATGATTAGCTCCACAATGCAAGTTCTACTTTGGCTCATTGGTATGGAAAAATGCTTCGGATGCTCAGCAAATGCCCTACTGTTGTATTTTAATGAACTGAATTTTTAACTTCCTATAGTTTTAAAAATCTTCCATGCCTCCCCTCCAGAATTTTTAATGGAAAAAGGAAGGAATGAGGGTTAAAATTTTAGCATTCTTATCTGAATTCAAGAAAAAATTGCTTCTCTAAGGGGGCTAAATATTAAGGACACATTTCATTTATTTGCAGTTGGTAAAATGGGTACATTCTTAAGTGTTTTAAACACTTCCACTAAGCTAATTTTCTATCATAAAATGTACATTGGTGACCTGTTTTATTTAAAAAACATAGATTTTAAATTATTTGATTTTTCTCCTTTTCAAAAAAAAAAGCGGGGTAATGCCTTGTTTGAGGAGAATAATAGCTTTTATTTATTTATCAATTATTTTTCCAATAAAAATACCTTACATTTGTGCTTATTAAAAGTATAAAAATGTATATATATGTACATGAGGCTTTCTATGTATAAACATATAAAATATACTATATATCCAAGTAATCGATTTAATTTATTTAAAATTTAATGTGTGTATTATGTAATTATAATATATAAAAGAAAATTCAAAGTAGACTAAATGGCATAAGATTTTCTTTTTTCATCCACTTCAGTTTTCCTATATAAATTAAATTGTTACTTTCTCTAGGTTTAAGTTTGTACTAAAAAATTAATCAAAAATAAGTTTTCCTTTAAAAAAAAGGTCATTCTCTGAATGACTGAATCTACTTGCTCTCATTTATGTCAATGCAAGCCTAGAGTTAGCTGATTTGCATCAATGAATAGAATAATTGACTACAGCAATTGAGAACAAAATTTCTTACCTTAACCTTTCTAGAAGTCAGTTCAATTTTCCAGTGTTAGCAATTTTATGCCCCACATATACTTTAACAATTAGAAATATTCAATTAAGTGTATTTCAGTGACTGTGATTCTTAGTTTCATTAAATTATCTTTCCCTTCACAGTTTCTCCCCCCGCCCACTCCACTTCAAGATTTAATCTATCCAGAAAGTACTGCTGCACCTATTGACTCACAGATCATGTTGGCTGTCACATGCTGGGTTCATAATCAAGTTAGGTGTTCAGTGCTTGTAGGAGAAGAAATCATTTGCTGATATAAATAAATGCTGAATTAGGCATTCCCTTCTGCCCACGAGACTTATGCTTTTGTCCAGCCTATACACAGTTTTCAGTGATCAGATCATGCAATAACAGCATTAGGACCGCGTAAAATAAATGTGATGTGTTTTGTGTAACTTGATTTTTGCTGTTCAGCACATAAAGTGGTTGGGAAGATAAATATTCAATAGGAAGAAATGAACTAGCAATGCTAAAAAGTGAAATAGGGGAAAATTCCAACCTTCAGAAAATCCACCAAGCCTTTGGAGTTCTTGAATTAACTGTTTCAAAACTGAATAAGTAAATAGCTTGTATGTAGAAAGTCCAGTATGACTCCTGAAAGTAAAGAATATTATATGAAATGCTGATACATCTTTGTGTACGTGCTTTTACATAAGCAAAGAGCTCTATTCAGGTTTTTATTGTGGTGGGATGACCCCAGCCAGCACCTATGCAACCACCCAGACACTCCCACTTCTGCCCCAGCGGGATAGAGGGGAGGATCAGAAGGGGAAAAGCTGAAAACTTGTGGGTTGCGATAAAGACAGTTTAACAGATGAAGCAAAGCCAAACAAAACAGGAGTTTCCTTCCTCCTTCCCACCAGCAGGCAGATGTTTAGACATTTTTGGGAAGTCATGGCCTCTAGCATGGGCCACTGTTACTGGGAAGACTAGCGCCATGATAACTAACGTGAACTTCACTGGGTTTTGTGGAAATACCTACTTATACATCCACCTACTGCAACATGAGGCTAAAGAGTTGATTCAAACACAGCTAAAATCTGGACACCTAAATTTTGGATATTTAACCTAGATGTGAGTCCTCTTAAATAATATTAATATCTGCTTCTAGAGACTGTATCAGTGAGAAGTTATAATGACTATAAAAAGAATATGTCACCCTATAATTTACAGAAGAAAGAAGCAGAAATAAGAAACAGAGAAGATTGCACTTAAACTAAATATTTTAAAAATTTAAGCATGTAAACAAAAAGATTAGACATATATTTTCCTCATTTTATTTGAAAGATCCAAAATAGATCTCATAAGCATTATTGGGTTTTCTTTCTCCATTTTCTCAAATCTTTTCCAATTACTTGACCAATTAAAAAACACAGTTCAGAACTATAAATGACATGCATTAGTAGGATTTTTTTAAGTGCTTATTTTTAGAGCTATGGGCTTTGTAAGCTACATAATTGAGAATTTTAGGTGCCCACATGCAGAAAAAAAAAAAAAAAAACACTATAATAATAACCTCAACTTATTGCTAATCTATATTTTTAAAAAAAAATTAGTTCACTACTCTGGATTTCATTTAACCTTTTTTGTACTGTTTTTTTTTATTAACATAATTTCTTTTGCCTTCTATTTCCTAAACACGTCTCATTATAAATGATTTGTTGTCTCCATTTGTTTTTTTTTTTGTTGTTTTTTTTCTGTTAAGAGTATATTAGTTTCCTGTATCTATTTTTGTTTCCATGTTTAAGAAAATTCTTTCTTTTTTTTCCAATTTAAATGGTCTCTAGCTATTTTTCCTTTTAATCTCTTCTCCCTCCAATACCTTTGGTTGTGTTTCTTCATTTCTCTGTCTTTCATTATTCTTTCCACATACAGTTCCCCTACACATTTATACAGATAATATCTCCTTTTTTTTTTTTTTCTCACGGGTACTGTCTAAGTTTTTACTATTTTGTTTTACTTCGGATGTGGTTTTCTGTGAATGCTCTTTTCACTAATAGATAGATCATGAAATTGTGTGTTGAAGGTGTTCAAATTCCAGTGACCATTATTCAGTCTTGTACTTACTGAATACTAAATTTATTCACGTCTGGCTCTCAAATTCAAGCTCCAGTAGGATTCTTAAGCTGCAAAATTCTGCTCTTAAGAGCAGAACCTGATGGAACACCTAGCGGAGATCTGAAATATAAGGTGGTAACCTTTGCAGACAGCCTATTTTAATAGATATTTTGAAATATTTTTCTGTGATTTTTTTAAAGGAATGGCATGCTCATCACAGTTCTACAGCTTAATATCTTGATGCAGTAAGAGAAAAAGAGACACAGGATAGCCAGCTATCTATTACTTTGTCAAAGGGAACTTTTTCAAAAAGATGAAATGGCTGAACTCTGTGGAAGTCTACTTTCAGCTTTACTTTTAAAAGATAAGATCAAGCATCTGCCAAAATACATTATTCACAGTGAAAAATTTCACTGGTTCTGTAGCAGAGATACCTTGAGGCCGATATCTTCTGGCAGTATTACTGCAGCAGCAGAACTGACAAGAGGGAAGGGTTATTTACAGTCATTGGGAACAGCTCTTCCCTGACGATGGGCAAGCTTTTGAAATTGAAGTTGTATACTGGAAAACTGAGAGAATTTCCTATGCATGTCTTATCTCAAAAGACAGCAGGGAGATGCAGTGAATATTTTTCTTTCTCTGATTTTGCTATCTGGTGACATGACCTATTTAGTTTATTGTTCTTTCTTAAAAAAGAAAAGACCACTCAAAAATCCCATCTAAAAACAAAAGCTAATTTCCACCTAAATTAAAACAAATAAATAATTAAAAAATTTAAATCTACATATCTTCTATATATCTTATAGTATCTGCATAAATTTACCTTTTTGCTTTTCAGTACAGAAAAAATTCAGTGAGATGGAATAGACCTCCAGCTGTGTCTAAAGCTGAATTTAACTCCTGGTTGTGGTGGATTTTCAAAATTTAAGAAACAGGCAATATCTGTACATACTATTAAAACATAAGTTTCCTCCTGCTCTTATCACCTGTGTGAGGTGTCATCTAAGACCCTAAACTTTTCAGGAATTTGTAGAGAAACCTAAAGACTGAAAAGAAATAACTACCCCAAATTCTTAACTGTTTGGGGAAGAGTTAGCCATTGAATCCTGCTCAGGTTCTTCTTGGCAGGTCTGGCAGTTCTAGAATGGTCAGTCCTAGGCTGGTCAGACAGCTGAGATCATGCCCCTTAAATTTTAATTCTCTGAAATTTGCTTTCTGGTACTTTATTCTCACTGTCTATAATCAGATTTTGTTTTTTCAAGAAGCATTACTTGAATATTGTTACTTTGTGTTGAATAGACATTAATTACAGTGTTGAATTTTCTTAGGTAATCTCTATATGTTGATTATACTTGAGGACAAGATCAACTTTTGTGCCACTTTCTATACCAAGATTCTTCAAAATATGGACAATTTTTATCCTTATTATTTTTATCTGAAATGGAGTAGAAGATGAAACAAGCTCTCACACAGAGCGAGCACAGTTAACATTCTAATGGAGCCACCCTGTGAATACGTGGAGCTGGGTAGGATGGAAAATTCATCTAATAAGTAGCCTTAATATTACTGAAAAATATACATCTGAGCTTCTTGCCACACTGTGATGCACTTCTTATACTTTAACAAAATAATCTCTTTCTTTAAGATAGCAACATTTATCATTTAAAAAAAAAATTCCAAACACCATGGCATAGGTTTTGGAGTAAGATCTCAGTGCGGATTATGGACTTGAGTGTTCTTTCCCTAGTGGCTAATGATGTGATTCTTTACATTTTTTTCCACATTAATTTGTATTTACATGTCTTGTCTTTTTTTTTTCTTTTTGGTGACCAAACAATACTCCTAGTAAGATTTAAAATTGACAGCCTCTACATTAAAAAATGCAGTGTTCATTTTACAGAAGCAATATTATATCTTTAAACATTTTATAGGTATCCTACAATCATCTATTACAGTGTAAATTGTGCTCAGGAATATAATTTTCCTCACATGAAGGTTGCTAGGCAACAGCACTCAATATTTTTGTTGACTACAACTTAGCTCTATGTGTTCTCTGAAAGAAGAATGCATTTTCTTTTTTCTCTTTAAGTGAAGGGAAATATTAACTTTAATTCCCTTGGAAACAGATATAATAATAATAAGACAAAACTAACAGATATTTATAAAAATTTCTTCACTTAAGATACAGTGCCTTTACTCCAGAGAAATGCTACAAGACCATTACTAGTGCAGGAAGGGCTTGGTATCAGGAAAATGCACCTTAAGTTTACGAGCAAAAATTTATTATATGTTTGACTGTTTGTACAATTTGATCTTTCTAAATTGCTTTGGTCATCTAGTGAGGTGGAAGAGAAAAAGCAACTTTGCATTAGAGTATGGCTAGCTGTTATGGAAAAAAACATATGGAAAAATGTGTAGGTAAAATCACCCAGACACACATAGCTTTTAGAATTACCTCTACCCAGTCCTCCTGGACTTGAAAGTTTTGTGGATCACCAAATCCAGAACTGACCCCAAACTCTACCCTGGCTCTGCTTGTGATCTTTGACAAGAGTGAGATCTGACCTCTGCATGGAACAGACCTTTGCTTTCATCAGCTTCTGACTGCTGCTTGCAGATACCCTTATTATGCCATATTACAGGACAGGATATTTAGAGACTAGCTGGCACTATAGATACATTTTAAGATACATCATTTAATGCGTAAAAGATAATCATTTTAGTATATCAAATTATTTTGAGTAAGGTTTTTTCTTAGCAATAGGAGTAACTACCTGTAATAGCTGATTTTTGTGGGTTTGTGGGGTTTTTTAAAGTATACCTTGAAAACACTGCAGTTTAGGCATTTTGAAGAATAATTTTGATACTTTTGGGATATCTAGTTTCAGACTAATACATGTGGGAGTATTATGATATTTTTTGTCAGCAGATGATTTACAAGTAGATATGGTAATGTACTGTTAATACCATGAAATATTCATACACTGTAACTAAATATAATGTAAAGGAATAAAATATACTAAAATATATTAATATTATAGAGAACTTAAACACAAATAATACTACCTAGGTTATAAGAAACTACTAATTTAAGCAAATAATGAATTCTTTATGTATTGTTTTCTAAGTACAGCATGAAAACATTTTTCACCAGTTGAGTTCTACAATAACTAAAATGGTTTTAGTTTTTAGGGGTTTCTGTTGTATATATGGAACATTAGATACCTGTGTATACCAAGTTTAATACTTCTTCAATAAAGCATTTATGTTTAATGTATATGTAATTAAAATACTATATAATTTTAGAATGTTTAATTGCATGCCAAATAACATAAGTTTTATGGCATGAGTGAAGCCGTGCAAAAAGTCATATGCAGAATCCTATGGGAAGTGTAGAATGAAGCAAATTTCCAGAAAAACAGAGTTATGTTTTGTAAAAAATTCACACTTGATATCTCATGAGTGAAGAAGTATTTCCAATTACTTTGAAAAAGATTAGCTTGAATGAGGCATAGGAATAAAACAGGAAATTGAGGCATATTTACAATGGTTAGAATTAATAAATTAATACTAATATTTTTGGAAATACACAGAGATTATGTTTAAGGTGCTGCTGGTTGTTGGAGATGAAGATAAAACAAAATATAAGGCAAACTTTTGCATCGGGTTAGATAAAAATAATTTTTAATGCATTAGAGCCACAGATGACTTGCAAGAGTAAATTTTACATTTATGTATGGGTATTTCAAAGGTTGCATGAAATGAAGTTTCTCTTCTGATCCATATCAATTTGTAAAGGTAGGCAATTCTGGTTGCTTTATGAAATATATTCTTATGAAGCATGACAAAATCCAATTTACCAGTAAAATCCATTTAAATTAAAATCAAAGTGTAATCTTCATACGATTCACTACTTGTACCATAATGATGAAATGAGATCAGATACCTATACTCTACATTTTTGTACACTGAATTTTTTCAGTCATATTCTGCAGAAATTATCCTCAATGCAAAAATGACAAGAAGGTCACGGTACTTGATTTTTTACTGTGTCAAATTGTTCAAGCACAAAACTATACTAGTGGCCAATTGATAGATTTGCCTGAAAACTGCTGGTGTTTATATATCTGACCAGTGATATGACTATACATACCTTCCTCAGAGAGGGAATTCACCTTTCTTCCTTCTCTCAAATTTCACTCTAAAATAATTTTAGAAAAAGTGCACATTACTATAAGAAGACATTCTGGCATGCTTTAAAATAATATATTTTTTTTAAAAACGTCATCTTATAGATTCCTAGAATGATTTGTAGGAACCTTAAAGATCATCTAGTCCTAATCCCATGCCATGGGTAGTGACACCTTACACAGGTTGCTCAGAGTCCCATCCAACTTGGCCTTGAGCACTGCCAGGGATGGGCCATCCACAGTTTCTCTGGACAACCTCTTCCAGTCACTCATTACCCTCACAGTAAAGAATTTCTTCCTTATAGCTAATCTAAACCTGCTGTCTTAAAGTCTAAAGGCATTTCCCCTTGTTCTGTCACTACATGCCCTTGTAAAAAGCCCCTCTCCAGTTCTCTTGGAAGTCCCCTTTAGGTACCAGAAGGTGCTGTAAGCCTTCACTTCTCTGGTCAGAGCAATGCCAGCTCTCTCAGTTTTGCCTCATGGGAGAAGTGCTCCAGCCCCCTTATTATCTTCATGGCCATTCTCTGGACTCAGTCCAGCAGGCCCATATGCTTCTTATGCTGGGGATCCCAGAGGTGGACACAGTACTCCAGGTGGGATCTCATGAGATTGGAGTAGGGGTGGGGAGTCACCACCAAAAGCACCTGCTGGCTGCTTTTCATGCAACACAGGATACACTTGGCTTTCTGGGCTGCAAGAGCACACGGCCATGCCACATCAAACTTGTCAGCCAACACCACCAAGTCCTTCTTGGCAGGGCTGCTCTCAATCCGTTGTTTGTTCAGCCTGCATTTGTTGCATCCCGGACTTTGGGTTTAGGTCGGGGTTCTGATGTGTCTTAGCAAATGCTGTGTACCCCCATGTATCCCCCGGTTTTCCCCCCCTTGCAGTACCCAGTTCCCGAGCTGCCTGACCATTAGGCCCGGCTCCCGTCCCCCCTGTCTCTTCCTGTGAGTCCTTTCCTGCTGTTATCCCTCCCCTGTGGCCGGGGCTGCCCCGGGCCCCCGGTGCCACCCCTGCCGTGCCCCATTGGCTCCTGCCTTCCACACCACAGCCCTGCAGCCCCGGCACTGCCCGAGGCCCTGGCACCGCCCCTGCGTGCCCCTATTGGTTTCCCCGTGGCCGGGACCGCCCCAGGACCGCCCCGGGTCCTGGTGCCATCCCCTACTGCGTCCCTATTGGCTTCCCCAGACCACGTGACACCCCCTGCTCCTCCCTCCATAAAACTCCCACCAGGCTGGGGCCATATTGTCCAACTCAGGAATTGGGAGCACATCAATAAAATGGTCTCAGCTCCTGCCGCAGGAAATTTGGTCTTTCCTTCTCCCCCTTTATCAACGTTCCTCACGCGCGGCGGTAGAAGTGTCCGACCCACCTTCCTGGAGCCACAGAGCCCGGGAGCAGCGGCGGGACAGGGACTGGAGGAGCTGCGGTGTCCCGCCGGGCACAGCGGCTGTTCTGGACCCGGGAGAAATACCAGAATGCCGCATGCATTTGTGCTTCAGGTTTCCTCAAACCACTTGCTAGACCTTTCACTTGGCCTTGTTGAAACTCCTGAGGTTCATACAGGTCCAGATCTCAAGGCTGTGATGGTCCCTCTGGATGTCCTCTCTTCCCCCCAGTGTGTCAGCTGCACCACACCACACAGCTTGGTGTCATCAGCAACTTGGTGAGGGGTGGACTCAAACACACTGTTCGTGCTGCCAGCAAACAAGTTAAGCAGTGTTGGTCCCAATCTTGGCCTCTGAAAAATACCTTTGTATTAAGTATTTCATGCAGTATTATGCAGTAGAAATCATTTCATCCCCTATTATGGCCTGAATTTTCAGAGGATTTGGGCACATATAATTTCAAGTAAAATAAAAGGAGCTGAAAATCAACACAGGTCCACCATGCATCTGGTCACTTACTGGTTTATGATACAATATTTTCTGCAAAGGTTCATATTTATGTTAAAGTTTTGATAAAAATTCAGTTCTGATTCACCAAAATGTTTAACTTAGTATTGAAATCTGTAGTCAAGGAAAACATTAAAGTTTGACCTATTTAAGTTTTTTTACTATGTGTATTTAAGTTTTTTGTATGAAATTTTAAATAGTGTTTGAAGCTATCATCATTTGCCTACTCAAAATGAAGTAAAAAATGAATAAATTGGTTTCATTTAAGTAGAATGTTTCTAGACTACCAAGAACATATTGTAATACAAAACTGCTCATGCTTAGAATGAACCCTTGAAACTTCTTCCTAAAACAAATTCAGTGTTGGAGATTTCAAAAGGTTTTCAAAACCACTAATTCCCTTCAGACACTCATTACTGAATTCCTATGTGCAACTTTAAAAAATTGCACTGATTATAGTCAATCAGAAAGAGGGATTTGCAGTAATTACCCACAGTAAGAACATACTTAGTTACTTAAGACATCAAAAATTTTCCAAATAAAGCTGTTAGAACATATTAGATTTAAGAGTGCAATATTTTTAAGAAGGCAGAAGTGCTTATTCTGCTATATAATAAGACAGTAAAAACAGTATAAAGAACTTGGTAATGTAATACTTTAAATTGTAAGATAATGAGGTTTGTTAGATGAAAATGTCCCCAAAATAAAATGTCTTTATTAAATTATTGTTTAAGACAGGATTAAAAAAGAAGTAAAAAATGCAATCTGGAGTTTCCATATTTATTCAGGTGTAAGTTATAAAGAACAGTGACGTTTTCGTCTCTAAATTTCAACATTTTTATAAAAGGAAAGAAAAATCATGACAGTTGTCAAAAACATAGTATGCCACTGCAAATGCATTAGCGTAATAATTCCCCAATAATTACTTTTTTTAGAAATGCTAAGCTGTTTAAAATTTGAAGCTGCATGTCAACTAGATTCAAGAGGATAAAGTAACTGAAAAAAATAATCCAAAACCAAAACAAAAAAACAAAACAAAACAAAACAAAACAAAACAAAAAAAAAAAACCAAACAAACAAAAAAAAAGTAACTCTGATTTTCATATGCCTGCCCTTTGATATAGATTTCTTGCTGGGTACATCACTGAAAAGGATCTTAATTGTTTATTAATTTCATTTAGGAGGTCAATTTCCTGTTTGTTTTGATTGAATCAAATTAAGTTCAATCAACAGCTGGTCTAGATCTAGTTATTCAGTTAGAGCATCTTGTAAGTATGAGAGGGTTTCTGACATAGGTTAATCCATCATGAGATAACTTTCCAGTAATAAAAATTCTCTTTAAACTGAAAGTTTAAACTGAAAGTTTAAAGAAAGCTATCTTTTTATCTAGGACTCTAAATAAATTCTTAAGATATTGGACTGAATTGATATCCCTTCTTATGGAAGTAATTATTTAACATCGTTTTTAAAATCATCTCACTGATTTCAATACTAGGAAAAAAAGCAGAATTTAGATCTTGAAAAGTCACATGAATGAAATAAAAAAAATTAAGTATTGTTTGAATCTCAGAATAGACTCACATTGAATTTTCACTGATTTTTTTTTTGCCTAAATTGTGAAAGTTCTTAGCTCTGCATTAACTAATATGCTGTTTGCAGCACAATCCTGGCTAAGTTAACCCTTTTGGAAGGTTATGCGTTGGTTTAGGAACTTGTGTTTAGACATTGTTTTTGGTGGAGAAATGAGTTGTACATCTCCAAAAAATGTATTTTTCCTTAGTGTATACCCACTTGCACAGTGTTGAGAAATAAATTCTTTGTATTTACAACTATCAATTCGAGTGTCATTGGAGTCATATCATAACTGAAAATAATGAGATTGGAGACATAAATTTTCTCCAACTCAGTTCCTCATTAGTAAAGTAATAACTGGTTTGGTGATTTAATTGTGTTTTCTTGTAGGAAGAGACTACATTTTTAATGATCATATAGTGATCAAGCACCTGATTAGCCAGCCACTACCCAAGGAAAAGCAGAGCTGGAGGGGACAGCCAAGGTCAGCCACAGCCTGGTGTGTCCAGACGAGAGCACAGCCGCAGCAGACAGCATCCAAAGTCAGGCCAGCTCAGATTGGCCAGGCCAGGGATAGGGATGGGCATGGCATGCCTGAAACACGGCCCCAAGCCAGGGCAAAGTGTTGGGTACCCAAGGCACAGGACAAAGGTCCCCAACTCAGCTTCCTCATAGGGATTTCTCCCAGAGGTCTGATTCAGTGGCTCAGCAGTGCTGTTAGCAAAGCTGGCCTTGAGCACAGGCAGCCATTGCCCAGGTGGGTAAAAGCTGCAGAGACATGGTCTGCTCATGGCTCTAGAAATAACAGTGTTTCAAGTACTTTTCTTCATTGCCATGACTTTCTTTCTTTGCTGATGAATCTATTACTCAAAGAAAGCATAAAATATGTTTTGTTGAGTGACATGCAGTGTGTGGAATGCCTCACTAGTTGTTCCATCAATATTCTGAGGTGCAGATTATGTACATTTCACTTAACAAAAAAATCTGCACTGGAGAAAATTGTATTCATTTAGGTTGGAAAACTCAAGGAGAAAAATCTATTTTGTTAGTTGTGCTTTGTCTGAATGTGCTCCCATAGCCCCAATTGTTAAGTAGCCAGATATAAGTTTAACAAAGGAACTTTTAATTACTCTTTAAATGCATGCTGAATTGCATTTTGGAGATTATAAACCAGACTAATTTAAATCACCTCTCAGCAGTTTGCGTCAGGAGAATAACAAACTATGTTTCCTCAATGAATGATACGTCAAAGGATCTGGTAAGGCCTTTTATTTAATGTCCCATCCAATACTTGTTTCCATCAGTCAATGAAGAATAAATCCTCTTTTTCAATTTACTAGCACTTAAAATCTATTACTTTTCCTAGCAAGGAGTGTTAACCTGCAAAAACAGAATACACAATTTGTTCTTTAGTTATTTAACTTTGTTTTGTGGGTGTTAAAATATCCAAAAGGCATGAGAAACAAGAACATAACTGTTTTCTCTGCTTAACTTTACTCACCTGTTTTAATGACAAGATTAGTTTATTTTGAAATGTATTTAGGAACGGGGGAAAAATACTAAGACAAGATGAGTAAATCCTGTCCATGTTTAAATATATATATATATAACATTTGCCTAGTGTACCTGTAGGAGGGAGTTATTTGACTAAAGTTTTAACCCTAGATAGGAAGAATTATAGTTTTTGTTCTCTCTCTAGAGGTAATTTTAATGCAAAATTTAATGCTAATTCTAGAATTTGTATTGTCAGACTATGCTGTATTTTGAAGGACTGATTATGAATTTTAAAATAAATGCAAGAGAAGATCTCTACCTCTCTTTTCATGCTCACATTGCCAATTGATTTCCTTTTCCGGATTATTAAGATTTGATTTTTTTTTCATTTTGATAAGTCCCGGTTAAAGAGCAAAAGTTATCTTGTCATCAGTATAATGCTTCAACCAGGGTGAAAGTCAAAAAATTACGTATCTTATTGTCAATGTAATTTGATGAATTATAAAAATGAGCATGATGACTAATTATGTGTTGTGGTTTAGCACCAGCCAGCAACCAAACCTCACACAACCTCTCACCCACTCCTCCACCAGAATGATCAAGGAGAGAACCAGAAGGGTTAAAGGATGGAAAACTCCTGGGTTGAGATAAAAACAGTTTATTAGGGAAAAAAAAAAGCCACACACACAAGTAAAGCAAGACAAGGAATTCCTTCACCTCTTGCCATGGGCAGGCATGTGTTCAGCCATTTCCAGGAGGGCAGGGCTCCATCACACCTAACTGTTTCTTAGGAAGACAAATTTCATCACTCCCACTGTATGCCTTTCTTCCTTCTTCTCCCTCCCACTTTATATGCTGAGCATGATGTCACATGATCTGGAATACCTTTTTAGTCTGTTGGGGCCACCTGCCCCAATTATGTCTCCTCCCAACTCTCTGGTAAGGAGGAGTAAGGAGCAGATCAACAACAAATATATTAAAAAGGGCAGACCCAAATACTGAACCTTCAGGAATCCCACCAGTGAGCCCATCCACTAACTGGTTGCACAACCATTCACTGCCACTGTCTGGGCTTAGTCATCCTGCCAGCTTTAATACAGCAAGGGTTTCACCTGTCCAAGCCATGGGCTGCCAGCTTCTCCAGGATAATTCCGTGGGAGACTGTGTCAAAGGCTTTACTGTAGTACTGTACTTTTTGTCTTGGTAGGTAACATCCACAGGCTTTTTCTCACCCACCAGGTGGGTCACCTGGTCATAGGAGAATAGGTTGGTCAAGCAGGATCTGCCTTTCCTAAACCCATGCTGTCTGGGCCTTATTGTTTGTTCTGTACTTGCAGTGCAATTGCTCTCAAGATGATCTATTCATAATGTTCCTTGGCCCTGGAGTCAGACTGACAGGTCTGTAGTTCTCCAGATCCCCCTTGAGACCCTCCTAGTGGACGGATGTCACATTGGCCAACCTCCAGTCCTCTGAGACTTCCCCAGTTAATCAGAACTGGTGATAAGTGATAGAGAGTGGCTTAGTGAGCTATTCCTCCAGCTTGTTGAGTATCCTCACTGAATTCCATCTGACCCCTTATGTTTGTGAGTGTATAGATCTGACCCTTTATGTTTGTGAGTGTATAGGTGGCTCAGGAGGTCACTAACTACTTCCTCCTGGATTACAGGGGAGGTTCCTGTCTACAGGCTCAGGGGCTGCTTGCCCTAAGGATGATCATTCTTTAAAGAGTGACACAAAGAAGGCATTAAGGTATTGATACAAGAAAGGCTGTATGGGTGTTTTAAAAAACTATGATTTTTTTTTTTTCTCATAGAGAATATTTTTACAATTCTACAGTTCTTAAAGAAGATATTTTACATTTCTTTTCATTTCTAGTATATTCTTATATCACTCAAGCAGCCATGTTTGTAGCTCTTAATTAGAGGCAGTGAGAGAGATGAGATACCTGAAGGTTTTATTAGAGCTTTGGGGAACATGATTCATTCAAAGGGACAAAAAAACTTGGCACATCTCAATCCCCCAAAGTCCTCACAGATGTACCCAGAATTGTAGGTTCACTATTACCTCTTAACAATGAAAGATTGAACACCACATGATGAGATAAGAAGCTTAAATAGCTTGAATAAAAGGGCATGAAAAAACTTAGATAACAGGCAAATGTGAAAGAAATAGGGATGTAAATATTTTGGAAACTGAAACAGGAAACTTCATTTTTTTTAGAGAATACATGTTTCCAAGAAAAAGAAACTGACACACTACCTCAAGGGAAGAGTACTGGAGTCAAGAGATTTTATATAAAGAAGCCTGGGAATAGAGTGGTTGTTGATGAGGTAAGATAAAAACTAGATTTACCTAGCTGTGTCTTTAAATCACTGAACTCACATTCCTAGTCAGGCAAGGAAATCAGCATCTAAAGCATGCTGTCTGAAATGAATTAAATTAATCTAACCAGCAGGAAATAATTCTGGAGTTAACCTAATTCTCTCATCCTTCTTACACAAACTAAATTGCTGACTTTAGAAATGTAAGAAAAGAAATGCATGCAGAGAATTTTAAAATATTTACTCATTATAGAAGCATGATAATCTACAATGCTGTTGCAGACATGGAATTTTTCAGTTTCTAAATACCTCTTCCCTCCATAGGTTCACCAGGGTGACATTGGCTTTTCAACATTTTTATTATTTCAAGAGTAGATGGTAGTTAAAGTAGAAAAACCTCTAACTGTCCTGTTTCATTTAAACACTGCCATACATCTGTCCATCTGTGAGTTGTATCAACTATGCTTACACAAATTTCAGCCAAAATTTCACTGATGTGTGAAAAGTAGGTGTAGTGAAATAAAATATTTTAAAGCTTTGAAGGCTTTACATATTACAGAAAAAATGGTCATCTTGGGGAAAAAAGAAATATTGAAGCTATTAACCCCATTGGGATTTATTCTTTATCATATTTTAGAATGACAAAATAATGTAAGTTAGAATGGATGTCTGGTGTTCTGTCTTTGACAATCTGAAGAATTCTAGCTTACTTTTTCATTGTCAGAAGCCTTTTCACACCTTTCATCTTTTGCAGTGATCCCATATAGGTGTTTTTGAGTACCATTTTAGCCTTTTTGAAATAAAGGAACCAGAACTGCATACAGTGTTTAAGGTATGGGTAAACCACAGATTGGTACAGTTATCTCCTGTATTTATTTTATTCTTCATTCCTTTCCTGCTAACTCATAACACTTGTTTTGTTATAAATGATCCCCACTGAATGCTAAGATGTTGTAATCTCAGAGACATCTTCCCTACCAACTCCAGGTAGTGGCAAATTAGCAAAGACTATTAGTAGAAGACTGTAGATCTACAGAAATTAAGGATTCGTTAGTTCATTAGAGCTAGGCGGAATTTCTGTGAGCGTATAATATAAACAATCCATGAAAATTAGACTAAGCTGACTAATTAGAGGAGAATTTCCCATTTTTAAAGGACTAACATTTGAGAGATGGTTAACAGTGGATTTCCTGTGTCTTTGTTCCTATCTCTATAGCATAGGATTCAATTTCTGAACTGTAATTCATACAGAACAAACAAAAGCAGCAAAGCCTGCAGATGTTTTCCTTATGTAAAGGGACAGCATATGACAATTTCTGTTATTTTCTTTAAAACTTTCTGGAAGGAAAAACTTGATCCACTACTTTATATTTTAAATATACTGAAAATATAATTTGAAATCACATTTTCTGCACAACCACAGAAATGGAAGATCAATATTTGAAAAACATCCTTTGAAGGCTTAGGAGTAAGGTAGTACTTCATAGGCAGTTTCAGTATGCTTCTATGCACACATTTTCATCATCGACCAAAAAAATCCCAAATGAATTATGTCAGGCAAATCCTGCTGTTCAAACTGCTTTTCATTAATCCTAACCTGCAGATAAATATACAAGGAGGCTGAGATTTAGAAACTGCATAAAAGATTACTTTTGAAAGTCGCCTTTCTCTTTTGAGGAGTTTGCATATGCTGAAAAGGGCTTTTCACTCTGCTCCTAAACAGACACGTTTCCTGAGAATTCATTTCTCAACCACCTAGATTCTATCAGAAGCAAAATATATTGTAGAGAAATAAGTGTATGCAACTTCTAGAATATGTTTAAAGCAAATAACAGAAAATGAGACAGAGGGGAATACAGGGATATTATAGTAATTTTGCAATGAAACAAAGACTAATAGAGATCATAAATGTAGATTTTTCCAATTAAAAAATATTAGTTTGAGAACAACAGTTTATGAAATCAACATTTCCAACAGACATCCATCTCCAGAGTCTTCAGCATCTCATCTGCTCAAGCTTGGGACTGAAAATGAACTAAAGTGACTCATAGCTTTCTTTTGCACATTAGTACAGAAGTTTCTGTAATTTAGTTTTATACAGAGCTGCTCAGGACAAATGAAAATGTCCTCAATAGGCTCCCTAACCAAGTGAACTGCCTATTTCCTGAGTAATGATAAAGAACTGCAGATTGCAGGCCTTTCCGAGAATATGTTCCTCCTTCAGTTGCGTACCAGCTGCAAACTGATTTTCACAAATGTGTCTTCTTTGAGTTTGATGTTAGGTCTGATTTTTTCCGCACTCAAGAAACCTAAAGAAGGTAGGAAGGTAATGTTTGGATCATAAAACATTTCACGATTTTGAATAATTTTTCATGTAAAGAAAGCTGAGTTGTTTTCAATACTGTATGCGTTTCTTTTTCTCCCCCTGACTTTTCTGTGCTTTATTATTACTTGCTTATAGCAAATTTGCAACTGGGGTTCTTTTAGTCAATAATCATAGATATTTTTATTGATGTTTCCAGTAGGTTTTCTACATTTGTTTACTTCACATATGACATTTTTCATCTCTTCATACAAGATTATAGCTATAATTGAGGGGTGAAGCCTATGTTTAAGGGTATTTTATGTCATTTCAGATACCTATATACAGTCTAAATTTACATTTCTCTTAAGTTTTGTTGAACTAACAATATGAGCTCCTAGCTCCTGGCCAGTGCCATATATGTTGCCATACATAGAGCCAAAAGAGAAAAATAAAGTCAATATAATGAACAGATTGTGTAATCACAGCTTAACTTTAAATGTGCATGCACAAAGAATCCAAGGGTATTAAGTTGCACAAATAATTTTAATTTAATAATTTCCTAGTTTGAATGCTTTTGCTTAGCACTCTTAAAATACTTAATAAGTTTTATATTTAATAATGGAAATGACTGAAGTGCCACCAGCATTTGGAAGGCAGTGTTTCTCTCAGAGTCTAAAATTCTCATAATTTGATTGAAGAATGAAATGTCTGCATTTTCTTTTGAAATTACTCCAACTGAAAATATATATTAATATAGGACCAGTACATTGACTTGACAACATGAGTTAAAAATTACCTTGAAACGTAAGTATAGAGCACATAATTGAAAACCTAGCAGAATAATCGAATATTTATTATAGAAATCTATAGAATGTGTAAAAACCAAGCAAAGAATAGGCCAAAATTACTCTCTCAGCAAATACATGGGATTTTTTTCTGTTGCGATATGCACGGAAATTAATATTTGCAAGGGGAAAAAGCTTCTTCTTTTGCTATCAGTAATCAAAACCTGAAAAGTCTGACTTTCCATGCAATTACTGTATATTCAGTATCTTCTCCATTAATGTGGGATAATAGAGGAGTATAAAGTGTATTGCAAAAATCATCTATAGATTTATTTTAAAATAAACTAAACTAAATATAAGAATATAATGGTTATATCAGAATATCAGAATATTCTTTGATAGATTTGGTCCTGGAGTACTGATATCTGTGCTTCATAAGAGACCAAATTTTGAAGACATGCTTTTCCTTTAGATCCTTTTCCTCCTATTTTTGTCTTTGACAGGCTGATATTTCTGACATTTTTGTCTTCTAGCAAAGCTCTGGAAAACAAAAATTGTCACAACCTCCCCACACTCCCAGCCCGCACCCCCCCCCCCCAATTTCACTCTTGGTATTCTTACTCTGTTTTTTCACACTACCATATAAGATAACATTTTTTCTTATTCACTTAGGATGTGCACTCCAGCCCATGGTTGTGTGGATTACTTTCAAAAATGTTACAATCCAGCAGCAGGAGGAGGATGATAACAGATTGGAACAGGATGGCAGATTTCCAGAAAGAAGATGCAGGTTTGATTGCATGTCAACTGTACATCATGGCCTTCGACTTGGAAAGATAGAAGATCACCTTGACTGAACCAGTTTCCCATTCTAGAAGTGGAGATCTGACATTATCCATGTACTAGCCATCAGAGAGTTAGCTAGGCTGCCAAATGGTAATTAAATGCAAATATAATCATTCAAATCCTTTTGCCTGTTTTTATCCAGTGTCTGTGACTATGTTGGAAAACAATTTTATTGACTCTGGTCCTTACTTTACACTTACAGAAAATAAATTGGATTTTCATTGTGACTATGGTTGGAGGACATGAAAAGCTTAGAGCTGAAAAAAATCTGAACTCATGGTTTATTCTGGCACATTCAGTTCTGGTGAAACAAATTTTAAAGTACTTATATATAATGTTGAAGCAGTTCCATTCCATCCCAGGAAAACAGGGTAGGGGAATCTTCTATAATTACATTATAAGATCAATATTGATACAGTATTAAAAGAAGCTTATAAAATAATAATCCTTTTATATAGCTTTAGAGATGTCTGGGAGATTAAAACCAATATATTTTGCCATGCTTACTCAAGAATTTTTCTATGTTAGGCAGCCTTAAATAGATAACAGTCCCTGAGGATACAACCAAATGATGTTTCTCTTTTGCTTTGCTGTGTCAGTACTGAGAGGAAAGCTTTCAATAAAATAAAGTTTTCTGAGTGATATACAGTTCTTTCAACAAAAAATTCAAATACATATATTGATTTAGGTATGCATCTCTGCTTGTGGTTATATATATATATATATATAGGTAAAGATAGTAGTAATTTGAAGATTTCATAAGAAAAAATCTCAAATATAGTACCCCCTTTTATAAAACCATTATAAGCTGTTTACAGAATTATAAGTGGATATTTTCTCAAATGCCATGATTTAGGATCATCTTCCATACTTATTTAAGCAAATATTTCAGTAGACCTACAGTAGAAAAACTTATGGTACAAAACTTACAATAGAAAAAATCTGTGAGGTAACAGGTAACAATTCTGCCTAGCTCTAGATTTCACAGGTGTTATGGAATTGGGATATAATTCCAGAATTCAATATTTCTTATAAATAGTTCCTAAATTCTTGTGAAGCATAGTCTTTCCTCTTTTATTCAAAAAGTAGTAGAATAAAAGAATAGTATAATACAAGTACCCATAAAATGAAACCACATAAGCAAAATTTGACACTGGAGCAGGGTTTTGACCCTATTTACTATAAAAGATCATTCAATATCTACTAGCTCTTACATGCCTAATTCAGCTACAGTAATTTAAAAATCTTTAAAATAATTCATGTTATTTATAATCTGACCCAGATTCTAGTCATATTAATGAACATGTTACTGATACAGGGCATAGAAATACCCTTATGGGAGCAACCCCCCCAAATTATGAAACAAACAGCAGTAAGGCAGTTTAAATATAGACCACAAAAAAATCACTAGAAATATTTCATTTTAATAAAATCAGTATTTTATCTTTGAAAAACCTGACACATTCAATAATCTTGGGGTTTCATAGTAGTCTTTTGAGAAAAGGTGAACATTAGGAAACTTATTTGGATTTAGAATTAAATATTTCATAAATTCCAGCTCTATGTATATTATTTCTCCATGGAGTGAGTATCATCTTCTTGTCAATATTAAAAATATACTAAGGCTGAAATTCCTTGGGCATTCATCGTATTCTTTGATGGATGCTACTGAAGTTGTGCGGATTTATGTTTGCAATCATTTCTCATTTAAAAGACTGGTTGCACATGTAAATGGAACACAGAAATGGTGAATACAACATTGAATTCAAGAGCAGCTGAATTTGGTTAATAAGAATGTTGTCTCATCACTGAAAGCAAGGTTATTTTCATTTACTAAAACAAGAAAGCAACGCCCTTCTTTTAATTGTCCTGTGTTCTTACATCACCTATTCATACTTGGAGGAATGCAGCAAGTTCATACATCTCTTTATACAATGGACAAAAATGGTATGGTCAAGATATATGAATACTGGTCACAGAACTCATCAAATTCAGTAACTTAATTCTTTTTGGCCAATAAATTTTTTGCTTCTCAATCTTTCAGTGAAGTGCACATGGAGATAAAAGTGACATGGAAGTTTTCTTCAAAATTTTCCCTTTCACATCACAAGCCATTTCAAATGTTTCATATTTAAATTATTTTATTTTTAAAATCCCTTTATGATCATGAATTAAAACTTCATACAAATTTTCCAAGAAATCTGTGTGTGAAAACTACACACAACAGAGAAAAGAGGTGAGGATCCATAATCAAAATAGTAACCTTTAAGACAGCTGAATAGAAGTGAATTTTTTCTATATTTAGTTAGTTCACTTCCATGAAGAAACACTCTGAGAGCAGTAGGAATTTTTTACTAAAAAGAAAAAAAATGAAGATAAATTAATATTAATTAATATAAATTTCTATACAATTAAAAGTACAAAGTGGATGCATATTTAACCAAAGAATATGTTGTTTGGATGCTGCTGTTAGTATCCTTGAAAAGGAGAGAGCTCAAGTGTATCTCGGTTTTGTGCATAAGTAGTCTGCTTATATTACATACTCATAATTTAGTGGAATGTAAATTCCTAAGGAATGTGGTAGTTTATTGGTAAAATAATTTTATCTGTGGCATCTTTCCCAGATTTAGAAATAAAGTAGAACTTTCATGATAATTTGGTTTGACCTCTGGTATAATGCGACAAGGAATTCCAATTGAAGAAAAAATTATATTAGGCTGTGTTCTCTACAAAAAATTGACCATGTTCTTTCAAGTAACATTTAATTTCTCTCAAGAACTGCAGCAACAGAAAATTCATTAATTCCTTTGTAAATTATTTCACTTCTGTGATTAGTCCCACTCTTTATAAGTTGGCACATTATTGTTAAGTAAGTTTTTCCAGTGAAAACTTTAAACATTTTTTCTGTGATGCTCTTTTTCCTGGGTTAAAAATCTGTGTAGTCTCATAAACAAAGATCATAAATTACTTCTGCATTTTAACTTCTCTACTGGGAGGGAAGATTTTGACAATTTTGTTCAATTTTTACCCTGATCAGAGATTAAGAGACAGTACATTCCAGGTAATACATGCAAGGAAGAAAGTGGTATTTGTCTTTCATGTCTTAAATTTTTAGATGTGTCTAAATTTTTTCAGATTAATGCCTGAGGGAAAAAAGTAAAGAAATTTTTTAAAAATAAGCTATGTCATATATATGTGTCAATTCAATTGAGAAAAAGAGTCTAATTGCTTTTAGTCTGCTACAGAGTTACACTGGCCCAGTTCTGTGATTGGTTTCATTGCCATTTACACACCAAAACTTTGCTGCGCTATATCCTAAGAATAGACTTAAACTCCTGATTGTTTTCAGAGGAATTGGGGAAAATTAAACAAAAACATGCTTAGGTATTTGCTGTGCAATCATATGCATGATAGCAATGGCCAAAATCAGAAATTTTAGAAAAAGAAGGAAAAGATTCATAGACTTTATGTACTTGTGTGTAACGTATATTTGCATGGAAATATGAAGTTAGGAAGGAAAAGGGAAAAAAAAAACAAAAAAAAGATTATTAAACATTTATGAACCTGGTAAGAAGTCAAATGTGGGAAGATCATTTCACCAGTAGAAAGAGGAATAATTTATGCTGGAAGTGTATCTTGTGATGTGTACTAGGGTGGAGTGAAAACTTGTCCCATTAACTCTTATGGCAAAATTCCTATTACCTTTTGTCTGTGTGGAAATAGGGTTCACATATTTTCCAAAAGCTAAAGAGCAGAGTCAAGAAACATTACTCACCTTCCCCAAGGTAATTTTACTCTGCATTAATAACTGCAGAGTAACCAGGACACAGGTGGTACAATGCAGTATCTCATAGTTAATAGACGTTTTTATAGAACATATGTCCAGACGCAGCTCTGCATAGTTGTCATGAGCCATGAATTCCACAAGAAGACATCAGTGCTGGCAGTTTTCAAAATATGACAAAGATGGACTTCCTTTCCTTAGCTGCACATAGGTATGAAAATACAGGGATACAAATGACAATTAAGAATGGTAAAGGTGAAAAAGAGAAGCACAGAAAGAATAGAAAATGGAACAGAAAAAAAATGAATATATTTCTTAATATTTTTCTGCTTGTCTGCTGATACCAAATTTTGTTATTTGTTTAAGTGACATCCTGCAATTCATAGTCTGACCATCCTATTTCTCCAATGGCCATCTCTTAGATATCACATTATTCTTTTCTTTTATGAAACCTATATTTAATGAAATAGCTGACCTTGATAGTCAGTATACAAACCAAAGCTTAAGCTGAATTGAGTCCAAAAGGTGCAGAATATATGTTAAAGAGTTTGGGCTAAACTCACTAGTTTTGGGGAAGAGATGAAACACCATGGCTCCATTAAGACCAACAAAATCAAATTTGTAGAACAATCTCTTCTGATCCAAGAGCATCTCTTCACTCAACTTTGAAATGCTGGCATTTTTCATAATTGTTTAGTTTCCTTTGCATTATTTTTTCTACTCCACCAGAAGCTTTGGATTATGAGATGCTAATTGTAAGCCACAGTGGCAAACTTCCCCGACTGAGTGAGTTTCACTCCTACTCTCTTAGCTGTAACTCTCTACAGCTCAGAAAGTTTTCTTTAGAATATATTGTGCTTGAATTGTACTGTTTAACTGAATGGCCTTCCAAGTTATGATAAAATATAGAAAGATTCTTAGCCACCAAATCCTGGATTTTTTTCTTTTTTAGACATAATTAAAAAAAGAGTCACACATATCTTTAAGGTGTTAACAGAGACATCATTGTGTACAGATAAGAATTTCTGAAATTATATCCCTCTTCAAATAAAGATTTAGTGATTTCAGCCTACAATATATTATCAAAATGAAATCTTAAGAGTGTGCTTCATAACAATAATTTTTGGGCTTTAATTTTTTACCAGTTTGAATGAGCTTACATTATTATTATTACTATTTTTGTTGTTTTAAGGTAAGAGATAGAGTCCATTTAAGGTCAGAGCAAAGATTTAAAAAAAAAAAAAAAATCTCCTTTTACTATAGCTAACCATAAATGAAAGAAAAGTGTTAAGAGACAGGCTGCACATAAACTGGGTTTGGGCCACATCAGGCAGCTCCTTTCCAAGCTGTGACACTTCACATTCCATGCACATGGGTGGGCATGGATGGGCAGAACTGAATTAGCTCCCTATCTAATCTTTCAGCAGAAGTCTAGTAAAATAGGGACAGCTGGGAAAGTAAATTTTCCCTTACCCAATTCCCCACAATATATCAGAAATCTTTTTCTTCTAAGCATAGCTAACTGGACTACATAAAAAAATATCCAAATATACAGTTCTGAGTCTTACCATCTGGTCAGTTAAAATTGAAAAAAAAAATTTACATTTCTTACCAGTGTAAGGATAACAGTACATAAAGCTAGATAATATTTTTTATAATGTGTCCTCTCTTTAGCAAAAGCAATTTATTCATCCATAGTTAAACTATGCCAACAGATGGAGAAGAAAAAACCTGTTAAGTCTGTAGACTTTTATAAACTTTTATCTACTAAGAGAATACCTTCTTCTGGTATTGTCTTTATGTGATTGAAAAAATTGAGACCATGATTGGCATATAAAGTTAGAAGCATGAAAATATAGATTTTACAATTAAAAACTAGTTAAAATAATCCAAAAATTTAAATTTACTTCCTTTTTCTTTATAATATATCTCCCTACAGAAATAGCCTTTAAGAAGATGTATGGAAGGGTGTAAATATATTACTACAAAATTTGTTTAAAATGGTTAACATAGATCTTTGAGGATGCTTTCTGCTGGTTTTTGTACCCCCGTGAGAAGCATGTATTTCTTTCAATTTGGATGAAATGTTCAAAGAAGCCAACTAGCTTAATAAAATGCTAGCTAGCAGACTTTTAGTCCCAGGGTGATCATCTGTGTCATCTGTAATAAAAAGAGTGAGGTTTATTAGATTGGAAATTATATACTTTACATGATTTTTTTTCCTTCCTTAGCTTTTCTCCTTTTAAAAATTCATGGCAAGCATTAACAAATGCTTGCATTTCCTTTTTCACTTATGTAGCCAAATGTATCGCATGAGTACATTAGGAATATGCTTTGCCAAGAAAGACTGTAAAACTGATGACATTATAGGAAAAACAGTTTTTTAAATTAGTAACACTTTTTTTTTTTTTTTAATACATGCATAAAGCACTGTATAGAATTATCATGCAATTTGATTTTTTCCAGTTTGTCTTTACTGATCAGGAACCAACTTCTCCACTGAAGATTCTTTGAAAGGCAATGGAGCTGTGATGTACAAAAATAGGAACCAAAAGTGTTTTGGTAAACCAATTGAGTATATATTTGAAATCAAGAAAAGCCTGAAAAAGCTGGTACTTAGCCCTTGTCTGTTCTCTGTGACTTAATAAAATGATTAAATGATGTTAAATAGTTTTTCTATTGCTATAAAAAGTGAGAAATTTAGATATGAAGTGCCAATTAAAAAAATATTAGGCAATGCCCAGGAATCTTGCAAAACTAACAAAAAATATTCATTAATTTCTAAGAAATTTGTATGTGTGCTATGGAAAACATATGAAACAAATTCTCTCTCTGTACTAAAGTGCTACTTTAGAAAGCCTAATTTGTTGCAAATCAGACTAAATTGCAGCTTAAAATGAGAACATTGCTACCTTGCACTTCACATTACAATACTGCATCCTAACAGCGTGTAAGCCATCACAAGATTTAGAGCTCTGTTCAATCAGGGACAACAAAATTAGAAATAAATGGAGAGGGATCAATACAAAGTGTTGTCTGGCATAATGAAACAGCCCCTAGGTAGAAAATCTATTTTATTTCTCTCTCAGCAGCTGTATTCTTTGGCAATCTCTGAACCAGTCCAGTAAACAGTCAGGTTATTTATTTTATTGAGAAAAAACATGGAGTTACATGTCTTATATTACACAAATACAATTATGTTGATCAATAAAGCGGTTAAACAATTTAGTTTTTATTGCTAAAGATACTTGTGTTAACACTGCTTTTATTTAATACAAGATTAAGAATTACCTTGTATTTTATGCTGTTATGGTAATCAATGCTTAGCAGGTAATGCCATCCACTGTGCATTTATGCAACATCAGACTTTGTGCCAGATGTTGTTGAGTAATGACAGAAATAAAAATATTCCTGAACACTCAGTATGTAGTGTGGAATGCTCAGAGCCTACTTCTTTCTTTTCTTTTCTATTTATGTCAAGGTCTAGGAAAGACTTGCCTATATACATTGAGATTTCTAATACAGAACATTATGCCACTCATGCCTCTGTTGCTTTTTTTCAAAGCTTCCCTGGATGCGGAAAATACTGCTTCTGCACATGCTCATGGGTAGTTCAGTCAATAGGGATACAGACCACAATTTCAAATCTATTTTAATGGGAATTAAGATGTTCTTAACACTTTCATCTATTCTTAAGTGGATGACCTTGGCAGTCTCTCAGATTGCTATTGACTACCCCTGTTACTGCACTATCAACACCAAAAGCAAAAACAAACAAAAAGAATGTGAGCTATAGAAGTGTCTGAGTACACAAAAGCACTCTATGTTTATCATGAAGGCATAATGACACTGAGTTTGGAGTTTGAAATATGTTCCATCTCCTTTTGACAAGCTCAAGAATCTTCACAGTATATTCTATATCTTGTTCCAAGTGTGAACTAATTTAGATTCTGTTCAAAGCTGTTGCAACACCAGAGATTTCATTGCTCATTTGTGCAGGTAATACTAAGTAAATAATAATGTTTTAAATTAAATGCCAGGGGCAGAATAAAAAAAGGAGAAAAAAATAGAATGTTTCATCACTACCACGTTGATACTTTTTTTCTTAGAATTACCACCTAGACCTTAAATAAATCATTAAATTTTTGACATTTATAGCTCAGAGCTGCCATAATATCCATATTATGAAATCTGCTTACACAGGGAAAAAGCCTTCTTTATTTTTAATTCTTTGTTCCATTAAAGTTATTAATGTCTTGAGCCATCCACAGAAAGCATCAGTTAGCCAAAATCCCCTCACTACCACTTATAACTGAAACAAAAACAAGGAACTATGTATTTTGTAAAATTTTGTAAGGTTTTGATAGCAAACAGCCTTCAACTGTATCTATTTCTGTATTCAGGCTGCTATTATTCAGAAGTCTAGAATACGGTAAAGTTACACGTGTGTGTTAGACTAGCAGCATTAAAGAGTCTATCTAGCAAGTCAGTGCATGTGAAGTTTCTTAAAGAGAGCTGAGGATAAAATTTGTAAGTATGAACTTGTAGATATCAAACTACCAAAGCAGATGATAAATTTACATCAAAGAGTACAAAGGACAGTTTATGCTTGTGTTCTAACTTTTTAAGTTGTGTTTTAATAACAGTGCTTGGTTGACATAGTTCATATTCAGTAACAACTAAACAATTTGATTTTAGAAAATGTATGTGCCAAAAAAATCACAATCATATTTAGTTAAAGATCTGATTTGGTCTAATAGATGCCAATGATTTTTTTTTTGACTTCTCTATAAATTCTGTATCTTTTACTAAGCAAACTAATGTAAGGAATGAGAGGCTGAAGAACAGCACTATGGAGAGGGACCTGGGTGTCCTGGTAGACAGAAAGTTGAATGTGAGTAGCAGTGCCCTGGCAGCCAGGAGGGCCAGCCTGGGGTGTCCTGGGGGACATCAGGCACAGCATCACCAGCTGGGCAAGGGAGGAGATTGTCCCCTCTGCTCTGCACTGGGGTGCCTCACCTCGAGTGCTGGGGGCAGTTTTTGGGTGCCACAGTATAAGAGCTATTAAACTGTTAGAGAGTGTCCAAAGGAGGGCAACAAAGATGGTGAAGGGCCTTGAGGAGAAGCTGTACAAGGAGTGTCTGAGGTCACTCTATCTGGCCCTATCAGCCTGGAGGAGACGAGGGGAGACCTGAATGCAGTCTGCAACTTCCTTGTGAGAGGAAGAGGAGGGGCAGACGCTGATCTCTTCATTCTCATGACTAGTGACAGAACTCAAAGCAAAGGCATAAAGCTGAGTTGGGGGAGGTTTAGATTAAATATTAGGAGACAGTTTTTCATACAGGTGGTGTTTGGGCACTGGAACAGGCTCCCCAGGGCTGTGGTCACAGCACCAATCCTGACAGAGTTCAAGAAGTGTTTGGACAGCACTCTCAGGCATGGTGTGACTTGAGGTGTCCTGCGCAGGGACAGGAGTTTGACCCAATGACCCTTGTGGGTCTTCTGACTCAGCATATTTTATTATTATAACAAATCTGGATGAATTTTAATTCTTACTGCAAATATGAAGATTAGAAAGCAACAACATCTGATACTTCTACTATCAAATATTCAGAGCAAAAGGTATTATGACCAGAGACATTGAATTTATTTTATTCTACTCTTCACAGAAGAGTAAGGAGTAGAAAAGGTGTGTAAAGGAGTAGAAAAGGTGCGTAGCTACTGTTTCAGCTATAAATTTGTGATGACATAGTATTACTGTAACACCTCAGCTGTCAGTGAGAATGGACAACATCTGCCTAATTTTAATTCTCTTAAAAGAAGCCTCCTGAGCTATCACCTCTTCCTCTGCTGTTTAAAAAGAGGTCATTACTTTATCTGACATCCCAGCCACCATCTGCTAAGAAATTTGGTCTCTTTGTCTGTCTGATTGTTTATATATTTTCATTCCATAGAAATGGAAATGCAGGAAAAAACAGTAAAAAATATTAATCAGAGGTATCTCAAAAATCTCTTAGAAATTAGAAATCTAAATTGCTAAGACCATGCATTTTTTCATTTTATGGCTCAAAAAATTGTCTCTGGATTTAGTATTGTTTGCATGATTAAAATTTAATCAAACCAGTATATTTCTACTATAATATGTTTGATTACCTTATTGTTCACGTTTATTGATCATGTTAATCTCTCCCATCTTAAGAATTTGAGTTTTCTGTTCTATGATATTAGCAAGATTTTGGGTAAACTTGGGGTTCTCTTGTCTTTAATATTAGAAAGTTTTAACATACAGTTTTGATTTTTTATTTTTGAACATTTATTCGCTTTGATTTTTGTATAATTTTAATTTTGTTTTAATATAAGAATTTTATAGGAATGGAGTCCTGTATTTCCTACTTGAATCAGAATTTATATCATTTCGGTTGGGGAATGTGACTTAGCATGTTCTGGCTGTGAAATTTTACAGTATTTTTGTGCCGGAATATTTATTTTCTCAGGAAATGTTTTTCAGAAGTGGAGTAACTGAAGAAGTTCAATGAAATGTGTTCTGAATATTCAAAGACATTGGGGAGAAAAAAAAACAAAACAAAACAAACTCCAAACTAAAAACCAATACAAGGACTGAAAATACTACGAAATATTTTGAAAAGCTACACAGTAAATTACAGTTCTGTCATCAAGATCTAGATTGCAATTTTTTATCTCAAGTTGAAGAGAACACCAACTAAATTGAAAGATAGCTGTCAAAAGAAATCAATAAATAATTAATTGAGTAAGCACCAGAACTTGTTTATGAAACAAGCACTTTTCATTTGTATGTTCCTAAATATCTTTGAAAGCTGACTTCACAAAGGGATTGGTAGTACATGCACACGTAGATATAACCCAGAGTTAAAAACACAGTGCCCAACTAAACAGACATTAAAAAAAATGTAATTGGAATTAATATAAATTCTGCTTGTTCTAAAAACTAGTGACCTTTAAATGAATGGAAACCTTCTTCAGATAAGACCTTTTATAAGCATCTTCCAGGATATTTTTCACATGGTCTCCTAATAAAGCTGGCACAGGCTCTTGATGGATACAAATAACTGGACTAGACAGATAGGTAACCTAGACCTGCATCACTAATTATGCATTTCTCACCAGGATGATTTTATATATTAGTACACATTTTTCAAAGCATTTGTTTTTCCTTCTGAAATTTTTATTTGCCCCTTTATCACTGTCGTCAGTCATCAAAATGACAGTGCTACACATAGACTAGTTCTCTCACTATGTTGTGCTATTTTTCTTTTTTTTTAACCTTTAATGATAAAAGTAACCAAGTTATCTACAGACATTATTTTGTACTTTCCTCTTTCTTCTTGATTCTTAATATTAACAGAAGAAAAATTTTAGTCTATAAAAAAGATAATACTAATATATACAGATTGATTTCTCAGATTCATCTTTCCTTGTTTGCCTTTCCATCAATTTCTATGTATTCTCCACTCTGTGCATACATATTTTCACCATAATCTGTGGAAATTTTTTCTTTTTGTAGAGTGCAGAACGATGCTTTATGTATACGTGCACACTTTGTAGTGACCTGCAGTCTTAATACCTTTATGGACATTTTTGTCTTATGTTTCCAAATTCAAACTATCTTGGTATTTCTTTTGGGATTTTTAATTGTCAAGTGAATTATATTTGTATATCTTTTTTAGAAAAACGGACCTTCCTCGGATAATTAATAAGAAAGAAAGTTCATAACTTTCTTCTTTCTTTCCTTTGATGACATTTGTGTTATGTCACATTCTAAATTAGTTTTTGCTTAGTCTTGACTCTCCCTAAGTATTTTTAAAACTTGTAGTGGTTTTCTTTTTCAATACAATGGATCAACACTAATAATTGTGATATCTTTTTCTTATTAAAAAAAAAAAATCCTACTGAAGGATTTCTAGAGCTCTCTCGACCCAGCAGCTCACTTTCTTTCTTTTTTTTTGTGCAAATTTCATTTGCATTTCATAACATGCAAACAAGTCTTATGAATACTTTTATTATTTTTTTAAAATTTGCTTGGTTTGAAATTTCACTATTTTATATCTTCTAATTTTTGAACTTCAATGTGTCAGAAGTACTGTCATAAATTAATACTATTTACAAATTTGCAATTATATTGATTTCCTCTTTTATTTTCAAGGTGAACATATACCTGTCTTAGCAAAGTGCTTGAATTAGATATTTAAAATACACTCCTATGACATCACTGAGATCATCAGGTTTTTTTTTCAGCTGGCTCACTAGAGTGAAGAAACTCTAGAGCAGATTTTTTTCATGATAGTGTGAAGTTAATTTCTTCTGCCTTCTGTGTTAATTTTTGATTAAAAGCTTATGCCAGAAAATTCATAAGCCAGGTGTGAATATTTGTAAAGAGGCAATATGTTGTTTATCACCTATCTTTCCATCAAGGACAGATTATTTTGTACAGCTTAAAAATCAGGCTATAGATTCATGCATAAATTCTTATGAAAGGTTTTTACTTTTGATACGAATTAGGATTGGTACACCTTGATGAATATATTCTGGCTTTACAATACATTTAATTTAATAATGAAAGTAGGATTCTGGACAAGACAGCTAAGCCACAGGACTTTACATAGACAAAAGATATGCCATCCTGTGGGAATCTAATCCAGTTGTGTAAAGACAAGGTTGAGCTTGGTGTTTGTAAACTGAAAGTAGCTTTGAAGAGTATATGTTCTTTCATGTACAATATTTTCATTGTGAAATTGGGCAACTTGGTTTGTTCTTATGAATAAAACAAGAAATTACTGTTTTGTTTATAATTTGAATGCCATATGGAGATAGCACAGTAGTAGTTGAAAATTGGGTACTCTCCACTCACCTTTCAACATTATCACAGTAGATTGCATTTTCAAGTTTTATAACTATAATAATGTTGTATCTATCTGACCACAACTTAATACCTGTATCCATACCTTTGGATACTTGACAGTTAGTCAAGTACCTTCACATTTCAAATGTACTTGATGAAAAATTACATTATTTTTTTCCTTCTGAATGAAAACATTAAATTTTTGCTCATTGCTCACATTTATAGGTGTTGCAATGCAGGACCGAACAATGGAAGCTATCAAATTAATGATGTGTTATCACCTGGTAACATAGGAAAGGTGTAGCATTTTTAATAGGAGAGACTAGATTAATGTCATTTCATCCACCAGGAGCTGGGAATCAATTTCAATGCTAATCAGTGGTTTAAAGAATAGATTAGCAATGCAGTAACTGCCATTAACCTTTCAAGCACTGCCTCTACATGAAGCTTCCTGCAGAGGCATAAAGCAGTGTGCAGCTGGGACACAAACAGAGCAAATACAATACAAAAAGGTATTGAAGATTTTCTTAGTTTATTTTACAACAAAACGATACTCCAAACAAGTCTTACTTACAAAATAGAAAAGCCTTAACTTGTAGAAAATAAACCCAACCCAAAGCAAACAAGAAAAAATACCCCCAAAAACCAACCCAAACTCCAACCAAGTATTTTTTCATTAAAATACTTATTTTTGAGCTGGAGCTTCCTGAAATATGAAGCAGCACCCATGTGAGATGAATATATGCAGGTAACACCAAGATGGCCACAATCCACAGCTGAAGTGTGAATGAAATATTTATTCCACTATTTCACTGGCAGACAGGCACATTACACTACTAACTTAACCCAAACTTAACAGGGACAAAAAGAACATGTGACAGGCCCATTCCCTGCTTTGATATTACATCAGGCCTGGCACAAGCCCATTCTTTTGCAAGGCTGTAATTTTACAGCCCCTGAGCTTCTAATCTCTCTTTTCCCCTCCTCCCATACCAGGAGGTCGAGGCCTATGGAGAATGCATTTTAGTTCTTTTGCAGCATTCTAATATCTTCTACAGAAATTCCACTTCTCAACACAGAAAGAAAATAATGAGAAATTTTCCAGACTGGATATTCTTAGCATCTCCCACCTGCAAAGTCATCTTGAGTGAAAAGAATTCTAAAAAAACCTCTTTCTCCTCCCCAATCTCCCATTTTTAACACTCTAATCCGAGAATCACCTGAACTAAAGTTTTTTTTGCAGGTTATATAATATTCACTAGTAGGAAGCTTGATTTCCAATACATGATGTGTTTTTTACAATTTAAAATTTAAATTTTGTACAAGAAAATGCATATGTGGCTTTTTAAACAGCTGCACATGCATGATAATTGAGAGATATTCTAATATTATTTACAAGTTTTCTCATCTGTTTTAATGAAGATCCTGAAGTCAGTACTGACAAATACCATGATCACACCTTAGCAAGGTGTGTTCAACAACGTTAGCAAGAAGGAAAACCACATTATTTAACTCTATAATGGTCAAGAAAAAATATCCTCTTGCATGAGACCACAAACTCCACTGGTATGGAAGAATGTGATTTCTATTTGTAATGAACTCCAAGACTGATATGAATGATATCTTGAACTTGGCAGTACAATAAAAGATAACTCATGAAATATTTTTCTGTTATGCTCATTGTACTCTAATTAGTTAAAATGTTATACTGGTATCAACATATTAACTCAACTATCATCTTATTTCTAATCCCCAAGGGTTAAAATTACAAAGGTATTTCACAACAACACATATTCTATATGTAAGAAAGTTCTGTGACCTTGTAGAATAAAATAGAAACTAATTCCCCTTGTAAAAGAGTTAAGACCTTGGAAATCTACGCTTTAATTTCTGATACTCTCTTGTTCACTTTTTAATGTTCAATCAGAATGGTAAGATGATGATACATGTTCCCCAATCTTTCTAGTACTGGTATTCCATCATTTTGAAAGCATTGTTGATACAATCCATGATGATAAATGATTCATCTAACTTAATTAGGCTGAGAAAAAAACTGAGATACTTCAAACAAAACTATTTTAAAAAGATTTAGCTCCTAGAATTTCCTAGCCTCCTTCATTTTTACATATGCTAGCATTTTTTCTATCCCTATTAAGATAGACATATCAATATTTCATATGTCACAGATTAAGACAAAATTAAATTAATTTCTCAAGTGCAGATTGTCTCAAACCACAGTAGGCCTTTTTTTGGTTGGGATTTTCTTTGTGGGTTTTTTTTTTTTTTATTTTTCCTATGATGTGCAGTGTTGCGTTGTTTTCCCCGGTCCCGGGCAGCTCTGGAGAGCCCAGCTAAAGGCGCTGTTTCTTGGCGGGACCGGGGCTGCCGCGCGGCCCGGGCGCTGTTGCATTCAGCGCACCAGGGTGGGGCTGGCCGCGCTCTGTGGCTGGCGATGGGGCGAGACAAAGAGGCGAAGGAAGGTGCACCTTGCCCTTGTGGTTGGCTGGAGAGCTTTTATTGACGCGTGGAGCTGCGATGGAGAACAGCGACCGCTCCCTAGAGCCGCATGGGCAAAATGGCAATGGGACCGAGAGCGCGTGGGATTTTATAGGGGGCGGGTCAATGGGGGCGGAAGCTCCCCTCGCTCAATGGGGACAGACAACGTGGGAATGACGTTGACTGCGGCAACCAATGGGGACACAACAGGTGTGTATACAGGCTTCCGGGACAAACGGGAATGCAGGGACGGGGTAACAGACACAGAACTCTCAGGAGTGGACAGGGGGGTGACCACAAGACTGGCATGGGGATGCTCCATGGTAGGTGACCCAGAGCGAACCACTGTGGGGGGAACATGGGGGTATACAGGGGTACACCGAACCGGCTAACTAACATATATCAGAACCCCTAATCTGAACCCAAACCCGGGATGCAACAATGATGTAACTGAGAAAATGTTATTTGGTTGATTTGTTTTATTGCTCCAACCAAATGGTTATCATAAATAACAATTTCAACAAGCAGTCTATATATTTGTTTGGGGAAGATTACAAGTCAGCACCACTAAACAACAAAAGAAATGGTTAATGATGCACTGACAACTAGGCTTAAGTTTATAAAATGTAGGTAGCATCTTTGGAAGACAAAGGCTACCTTGTATGAATTATTAGTCTGTAAAAGCTAGAAATAAAAATCAGTCATAAAAATCTATATGATTTATCTAAAAAAACAACTCTTGTGAAAAAAGAGCCTAGAAATTGGAATGGAAAACTCTAAGCCATTGCTAAAACCTTTCCTATAACCATTTCTAATGTTAAAACAAGTTAGGTTTAGTCAAGAAAAGCTAGAAAACATTGAATTGTGAAAGAATAGTAATGAAAAAGAGAAAGAAGAATAAAACCCTAGAGAAAAAAAATATGCACAATACCATTGCTCACTAGCCACTGACAGATGCAATGATCATCCCTTCCTGGTCAATTCTCCCAGTTTATACACTAAACATTCCATGTTATAATATAGAATATCTCTTTGGATAGTTTGGGTCAGCTGTCCTGGCCATGCTCCCTCCCAGCTTCTTGTGCATCTCCTCTGTTGCATCCTGGGTTTGGGTTTAGATTAGGGGCTCTAATCTATGTTAGCTAGCTGAGTTCTGTGTACCCTGTGCACCCCCCGTGTTTCCCCCTTCCCATGGTGGTTTGCTCCAGGCTGCCTGCTATTGGAGCTCCCCCTGCCATTCCTGTAACCACTCCCCCATCCAATCCTCAGAATTCTGTGTCTGTCACCCCGTTCCCGCGACCCCACTCACCCCGAGGCTGCATGTCCGCCGCTGCCGTGTTCCCGTTGGTCACCATGGTCCACGTCATCGCCACGGCATCTGTACTCATTGGGCGGGAGGGCCCTTGCCCTCCCTGTCCCACCCCCTATATCATCCCACTCCCCTCCCGGTCCCATTGTCATTTCTCCCATGCGGGCACTGGAAGCGCGGGTCACAGCCTCTCTGTCGCAGCTCTCTGCGGCCATTAAAACCTTCCCGCTTCCCTCGTGGGTGATTTGGACATTCCTTTGCTCTTTACCAACGTCCCTCGTGCGGGCAACAGAACCCGGTAAGCCCTGACCAGCGCGCCGCGGCAGTGGCACGTGGGAGCAAGTGGCAAACCCGGTCTCCGGAGAGAGGTGGCGCTGATAGGTGCTGGAGCTACCCAGAGCTGGGAGAAACAACGGTGAGCCGCACTCCTCACTGACATCATGCTGGGTAAAGCTATTTATATTACATGAGGTTCTCTCAGTGAATAGTACATGCTGCAAAGAGCAGTTCCATGGATTTGAGATGTCAGTATGAGATGAGGTCTCATCTCAATGGATGGTGTTTACCTTCTGAATAACCTTAATTGTTGCAATGCAATACATTTCATTCACTTACCATGTTCATCAACAGAAAAGAATGAATTTTAATGTTAAAATTAAATTAAGGGACACTGGTATAAAAAATACTTGAACGTTTTGGGGATGACTCAAAAAGATGACTTAAGAGTTGTGATGCATATTAACTGAAATACAACTCCCCCAAGCTCTTCCATCTTCCTATCTCCCTGTAAACTGAGTCTTTAGAAATTTAGAATTATGAGAAGGGATTTGACGAACTTAATTTAAAATCTAAGGCCTGAAGAGGATTGTTTCAAAGTATCAGTACCTGGCAATATAGAAAGATGATCTTGTTTTTTTGGCACTAAGCTGGACTTTAAAGTGTTTCAGTTGATCCTTACCATAAACTTTCCTAAAGAGTAACTATCTTCATATGAGCTTGTGGGGTCTTGACTCACTTGAACTAAATATGTGAAGCATATTTAAACTGACCATAAATACAGGCCACAGGAAAAAGCAAAATATTCAGTACTCTTAAAAGATACTGTGTTTTGCATCACATATTTCAATGCACTTCATCAAGTACAGCGAGGACTTAATTCAAAGTCTGTCTACATCACTTAGAGGCATTAGTGCATTTTGGATTATATTCTAGGATATTGTTTTACCAGGAGCAGCACCAAAGGGAAGCTCCTCACTGAAATCTCAGATATAATTTTAAATAGAACAGGAGGATATTGTAATGCTGGCAAAAAAACTATTGGATTCTAAAACTCCATTGATATAAAATGTGAGGTGCAAAATATAGATGAACACTTTGTATACCAATGGCAGGAGTGACTAAAAGTGAATGGCAATTTGCACCAGCTGAGTTCTCTGTCCCTTTTCACTTTTAAAGATTAGTACCAGACAGTGAGATTTGTGTAACACTGAATATGCACATTCCAAGTTTAATATTAGTTTTTAATAAGAACCTTGTAATAGTTCTGCTGAACTATGAGTAGAACACCAGAACATTTATATTCTAGTATTTTCCTATGCAGTGTCTGTAGTCTGTTCACAGTCTGATCATTTTTACACTATTAATACACTTTTAATCAAGAACATTCAAATTATGCTTGTAATTTCTATTGATGAAAACCAGTTTCTCAGAAAAAAAATCCACCATGAAATATTGTGAACAATTGATTTTAAGCACAACCTTTTAAAACTTTTAGTTTTAACTCAATAGCTGCAGGAAGCTGCAGGAAGGAAAAGCTTTACTAAACATGCTGTCAATGATCCTATTGTTATGTATAGTCAAGGTTGAACACTACTTATTTTCTGCAAGTATAGGCTTATAATTATCATATCCTGAACTTTTCTGAATATGAAATGGGAAAAACAGTTTCATACAAAAAATTCTGTACTTCATGGTTCCCAGATATACCTGTTACCCATTTCTTCACTTTATATTTATAAGAATGTGACAATCTGTCTGGAAAGAGAAAACAAACAAAGCTACCATAAGTTCAGATAATTCCTCAACTGGGGACAATTTTACAAAAGACTAAAGATATTCTTCCTCACCTTCATCTGATCTGCATACACTTTTCTTCATACATTTTTTTTCTTAAAACAAAATAACCAAAAAATAAAAAGAAATATTTTGTAATAATCTAAGTTGCCAGGAAAGAGGAAAAGTTAATTTTATATTAATTCAAATATTTATGAATAGTGATACGTATTTCAGTAAAAGAGACTTTTCCACAGAACAGACCACTTATTAGTCTTCATTTTGTCACTCTGATACTTGCTGAGGTTCTTCTAATAAAACCCAACAGAATCACAGATAGAGATCTTTTTAAACTGTAACAAAAGCTTCTAATCAGTTGCTACCTCCATCAAAATTGTCAGCTTGATTCATATATAAGTAACTCTGATATACCTCTCAGGATTTTTACTTTTAACTCATCCTTTATGGTAGGTATTCATTATTTCTAGAAGACTGGAAAAACATTAACAATGATAGAAGAGCCATAAAAAGAACATTCTGTTCAGTTCCATATATCCCTTACCTCTGCTAACCTTTTCTGCTTCTGAACAGAGATTCCTTTCATGAGAGCTTATTTCAACAGTATTTTGGATCCTATTAGCATTCATAGTATTAGAAAAAAAGATCTTGTATGGTTTCAGAAGAAAGGATTTAACTCCTGACACTTTGATCCCACAGAAACTGTGTCATGGGCTTTCAGTGTGAGATCTCAGAAAATCAAATGATTTCATTTTTCTAGTGCAAAATTTATAAAATTATTCTATTTCTTCCTTACATTTTTCAAAAGGAAAGGCTCATAATAAGGAAAGTATGAAGATAATTCTTTGTGCACACTGAACAATACGTAAAACTGCATTTACAATACCGAAAGTTCACATGGCTCACAGCTTCCATTCATGAGTATCTGATCAAATCAGTGCTATGTCTCAGACAGCTGCACTGTCTTGTACTCAGTAGGTGTGCCTGCTGTTTCTTACTCAGGGGTGAGGCTGATGGCTCTCCACAGTTGAGGCAATGCAGGGATGGAAGGGGGTTAATGTCACAATGAGTAGCTGCAAATGACACTAAATCCTTCTTCACTTTCAAACCTTAGGAAAATGTAGCACTCTATGGGTTTGTTCTACATTCAGGTCAAAGGTTTTATAAGCAAACATGAAGGCTATCACCACTGTATTTGTTAACACAATAAAAGGATTCAAGATCTATCCACAGCAGATGAACAGGTAGCTTGTCTGTGGAACTGATAACAGTGGTAAGATAAGTTTTAATAAGATAGGACCAAATAAGATAGTTCCTGTAGTTCTGTTTCAGCAGACAGCCTCAGATATAACTACAAGACATCACAGTTTTATAACAACAAAAAGTCCAGCATTTTTTAATGTGCACAACCCCCTCCATGTCTGCCTTTTATGTCATTGTCCACGCTCTAGTCTGCAGTCATTTGGAATCTCTTCCATATGTTGCTAGCATATAAGGTAACTAGGACTCATAAGTTATTTAAAATATTAAATTCCATTCTGTCAAATTATCAGTACTTAGCATATTATCATAAAGTCATGCTGTCTTCCTTAATAAACAAAATATTTTCTTTCTACTAGTTGATATGTTGTAACCTCAGCCAAATGACTTCTGTTTTTCTTCCATAATCCACAGGAAAAATTCAGCACAACCTCTGATTCAGGAAAATCAATCTTATATATGAGGATGCTTAAAAATCAACTCTATAATGCTAAGCTGAGGTGTTAGGCCTAATTTTTGTGTGCATTTTTTTCTAATGGTGAAACAAGTAAAGAAGCATAAAAGTTTCTCACGTGTGGTACTGATGCGGATGCATGTTAACATTTGCTTTCAAAATATATTCCCAGGCCAACTTCCACAGATAATTCTCTCAAATCTAGAAGGTTTTATAAAATGATAAGAGGAGCATTATCCGACTTGGTAGACCAATTTTGTCTTTTCACTACAGAATAAGAAATAGAATGTTCTCTTTAAAAAAAGATAAAATCTGAATTAGTTTTCATAAAACTCTTTAATTTCTTGGTTTTACAGTTTATTTATCCCATTTTCTTAATCTCTTTATAATTTACTATTTTAAAGAATACTTAGCAAACAAAAGTCAGGAATAATTCTGAAATTAAATAGTTTGAAATCTTAAAAAACCTTTTTTTTCCTCTACTTGATCGTTCAGACTTTGTTCTTTCTTCCCCAGATCCTCACACAGTTAAAATATACAGAAAGAAAACTGACTATTAAGCAGATTTACTTTAGAGAAAATTTACTTCACATGCTTAGTGACTTTGTTCATGTCACAAAGTAGACTACAGTTTTGAATTTCTAGTAGGCTGCAAAACAAAGGCTTCTTTTCTATCGTCATCTCTATAATTTTCTCATAGTTTCAAAACTTAAACTCCCAATTTAGTGCAAGTTGATTTTTTAAAATTAATTTATTAAGTTAAATACATATCCACTTGAGTCTACATGCATTTCCTCTCTGGCTATAAGCATAAAGCATAAATAATTTTCTAAATAGATTTAAAAGAAACATTTTACAAGACAGCAACTACACTGTTATGAGTTCTGGCAAGGAGATTATCTTTTCAGAGTAAAATAATGTCTCTGATTTATGAAAGTAATTACTTCAGTTCACCAGGATGGATATTTACTGGTCTTTATGCTAGAAACCTTTGGGTTATGTTTTTTGTCTTTCTTTTACAATGATAAACCTGTTTAGAATTGCTGCACTTAATCCAGCTGGTAAATTGCACCTAATCTGATGAGTTACAACGAAGTGTCCACATTTGAATATCCCAAACATTCCAGTTCCATGTGAATGTCTATGACATTCAAGTCCTTCTGTTAGTTCTGTAGGGAATGTAGTTTTAGATTATGTATTTAAACACAAAGCTTTGTGCTGGGGATCACATATTCAGATATCTCCCCTAGGCTACTATTCTGACTAAGATGCATTACAAGATTTTTACTAGATTCAAATGATTTTCTTCCAGTTTTGAATGCTACTTGAAAATAATGAGAATTAGTTATATGAATAGGAAAGCAAATTCCCAGTTTCTAGTAGGATTGGTTTTTTTTCCAAAAATATATGTTCTCTAGACTTTGTCTGAATTCTCTCTATTAATAAAAATGTTAGTATCAATGTATTAGTATTTGAGGGGGAGGGTTGTTTCTTTTTATTCAGATTTTTTTTCACTTAATAGAGATTAAGAATTTAAATATTGATGTACAAAAAATTAAAGGAATGGTGCAGTGAAACAAATTATTCTCTCTTCAACATTCTGGTTTTATATTATTCATATAGATAATACATGTTGAAGACTTTCAGTTACAGTTTAGTTAGTATCCCTTTTCCCCAGCCTAATTCCTGAACACAGCAGTCAGCAGTAAAACTTGCAGCGTCATGTATTTTAGAAGTAATAAAAAATCTTCTGCGGTGCACTTTGAATTCATTTTTGACATACACCTACTATAGATTTACAATAATTTATCTTGGTGCTGAATAAGCCTACTATTTTTCACACCTCACCACACCACTATTGTGAAGCTTAATTACAATGCTGTCTCTTTTCCATTTAAAAGTGTCGGAATTTATATTATGAGTTTCATGCTTAAACCAGTTAGCACTAAATAGTCATGCCATGCAAAACCAAGTTCCACTGAAGCTACAAAAATTAATTTTTGTTGCAGTTAAGTCCAATCTCCTGCTGGTTTCTCTTTCCCCCAGGAAGGATCTGTTACTATAACTTAACAACTGAATTATTGCTAAAATATGTAGTTCTGAAGGATTGAGATAAACATATTTTAGTATTTTTTGCCAATTAATAAACAGTACCTTCAGCTTGAAAACACATTATGAACATTTTGGTGTAAGCTGACTGCTATTTAGGAGTTTTGCAGCAAGAAATGAAATTGTTTCCTTATAATGTGAAAAAGTTTTATGATATTTTTGTTAAATTGTGAATTCATACCACTTTTGCTACACAGTAATTTTAATGTGATGTACTCAAATCAAATGGGTTCGTACTCAGAATCAAAAATGTTGTTCTATATTTAAGAACTACATATAAACCATATTAATTTCTGTACTGTATGCTTTATTCCTTCAGAGAATATCAAGTTCGTGAATTCCAGCACCCACACGGGTCCCTGAAGACACTGTGGTTTAGAATGTATTTCTTCATTTTAATTAATTACAGAAAAATTCTCCAGGAAAACAGATCAAAACAACATTCTTATCAGCTCCAAAAAATCTGTCTTTAGTGGAATAAACCCACACATTTTTAAAGGAGATTTATATAACTTTAGGTAACATTTTATGGCACTTGTGATTTTGTAACTTTTTCCATCATGGAATATGCAACAATTTCACTGAAATATACCCAGTTATAAAAAAGTTGCTTTTTTCTGATTCTTCCTAGAGAAAAGCATTCCTGTGCATAAATATTTTCTTGATAATAGTACAGATTGCATCACCTGAGTTTCTGATACACATCACAGCCCAAGATGTTTTCCTCTGTCACTCCTGTGACAATCCTGTGCTACGCACTAAAGCTATTATCTCCAAATAACTCAGCACCAAATATGGTGATTGTTTCATGTTTATTTGGCAGTATGCACTTTCATTTTAAATAGTTCTGGATTCTTGTTAGTAAATTTTGCTGTATGGAGTTCACTTGTATGAAGTAAGGAAAACATGCACTGGAACTCGCTTGGGAAAGCACTGGCAGACTTTGCATTTGCGTAATTTAACCTTTAAAACAGACATCAGTGACATTAAACAACATTTCATTTTCCAAACTCTATTTCCAGTTCAGTCAACAACTTCAGATTTACAGTATCTCAATATCCTGGCTGAATGATCACTATGTCACTGTGGACATAAGGAATGATGCATGTCATATAAGGTGAACATTCCAGGGTCTATATAAGGATACTTCAAGGAACAAAGGTAACAGTGACAGGAAGTGTAGCTGTGCACTCTGGCCTGCCCCAGAAACCTGCCACAGACTCCCTGTGCAGCCAGCACACAGCTGAATATTTTTTTGTTTTTTCTTTTTTTTTTTTGTGCTAGCACAATATAATCCAGTGGAGTCTCTGATCAATCATAAGGTTTAAGGTAGGCTGCTTTCCTTTGTTTTCCACCCTACCACAGATAATGTTAAGAGATAATCTCTGTATTTTAAGAAATTTGGAAAAGGAAGCTTTGCTGTGGTGTGTTTTTAAGTTCATAAAGTTAGATTTACGTTGTTATTTTATGTTAGCTTAGAATGGTATGTTCCTTGCATCCCCCTATTTCCTTCCCTCACAGTTGGTTCAGTCCAAGCTGTTTACCCTAAAGCTCCGCCACTTGGCTCCCCAGTTCACTGTCAATCTCCTCACTCCTCCCTGCTCTTTCCTTGTTTGGTTCTGCCACTCAGAGTTTGTTAACACCCCTCTAGTTGTCAATCCCGTAACCACCCCCAATTTCTTCCAGAAGTTTCTTTGTCAATCACCCTAGTTTGGCTTGTCCATTTGTTCCCTGATTTTGTACCCACCCCTGTCATGCTGTCATTGGTTGTTATGATTTATGTAATCCCCCTCATAGTTTGCCTCTATTGGATGAGACAGGTTTACACCCCTGTCTGCCCACTCCCTATTTAAGTCGCTGTAACGCTTGATTTGACTGACACTTGTCCCACCTCCTGCTCCAAGAAGATCTTTGTTCCTGCCCCGTCTGGAGGAATAAAGACTCTTTGGGCACGCAAATGACTGTCCGTTCCTTCATCTCTTCATCTCCTTCCAGCGTGTTGCGGCTACATAAGCTGCGTAACCCGTGCCGCAGCACTCAGCACTACCAGGGGGCCCTGGAGTGCCCACTCTCATGGTGGCCACCTGGCCTTATACAAGCGGTGCTAGCCGGCGCATTCCATCCACCCGTGGCCGGGGCAGGTAGCCGCCACAAAGCTTAATATAAATAAAAAATCTGAAGTGTTTCCTTACAATATGAAGTGCACGTTTAAAGAACTATTGGAGACAAACACTTCTACCTGAAGTACTCTGATATTACAACTATTAGAGCATTTCATTAGTTTTTTCAGGTGTATCTGCCAACTTCAGCTGACTTAGTAGTAAGGACTGCGGGGGTCTGCATGCCGGAGGAGATTGGGAAAAGCAATGACCACTCAATATGAGTGCAAATGCAAGTCCGTTTATTGTCTATAAAGGTACAGATTATATAGGATTTTTAATAGTACAGACTACATGTAAGAATCATAGTAATTGGTCCAGCTAATACTAACATTTTGTAAGCTAACTACTGATTGGTTATACTTTGATCTATTCCCATAATATTTCGGTATGTTCTAACTCTCACGTAGGCCTTTCTCCAGATGTCCGCTTTTCCGGCTTATCTTTGTTCTTGTGCATAGTTGAGGATGATTTACAGTTTTGTTTTTCTTCTTATAGTTTCCTTATGGTCTTCAAGGTCGGACTGACCTTGGAGCTTTTTACCAGGGGAGTCTTTTATACATAGGATGTAGGGTGATTGCTCCAGCTAGGCCTCCAACAAAGGACTGTGTTTTAAATCTCAGGAAATCTTTGCTTGTAGATGAAGAATTTTAACAACAACAAGATGAAAAATGGACCAATATTTTAACACTTCAGCAGTTCAGAAGGTTTTAATTTTTCTGTAAAATGTGGTTTACAAGTAGAAGGAAATAATGAAGAATGTTCAAAATGGTTTTATTTTGGTTTCTATGTATACAGAGAAATTTTTATTAAGGTTGGTATATCAGAAAAAGAGAATCCAGCTTGGCACTTCCAGATACCTTGCTGTCCATCTTTGCATATGTGCAAAGATGTGCCTCTTTCCTTGCAAATAAATTTGGAGTTCACAGAATATCTGGTCTTGGTAATAATAAATACGAATTAAGTGAATAAAACAGAAGGTTTATTTTCTCCTGACCTGAACATGAACACATCAACAGCAGCAGTGTGTTACTTTTCTCCAGTCAGCTCCCAAGCGCCTGGCTCGGGTGCCTCGGCTTCTCATCAGGGCTGGGGCTTGCCATGATCCCTGGGCACTTCTGCTGCTACACCCCGGGGTGGGCTGGCTGCGCTTTGCTGTCAGCATGAGGGAGGAAACGAAGAGGCAGGGAAAGCATCCAAATCCGTCTGCATGGCGGCAGGATGCTTTATTGGCTGCGGGAGCCATGAAGGAAAAGCAGCAGCCTGCTCCCAGCCTCGCATGGATGAATATGGCACCGGGACCGGGGTGGGGGGGGGGGGGGGGATGATATAGGGGTGGGACAGGGAGGACAGGAGCCCTCCTGCCCAATGAATATGGATGCCGTGGCGATGATGTGTACTACAGCGACCAATGGAAACACGGCAGGGGCGGACACGGAGCTTTGGGGCGAGTGGGACTGCGGGATCAGGATGACAGACACGGAACTCCCGGGACTGGATGGGGGAGTGGTCACAGGAGTGCCGGGGGAGGCTCCAATGGCAGACAGCCTGGAGCCAACCACCATGGAGGGGGGAAACACAGGGGATGCACGGGGGTACACAGAACTGGCTAACTGACAAAGATCAGAACCCCTAATCTAAACCCAAACCTGAGATGCAACAATCAACTACAAAGAACACAATGCCATATACATCACAACATTATGGTTCCAAGTGAATCCACTCACTGATGGGTGTGAGAACAGTAAAAGGTACCAATTCAGAAAAAGGAAAAATTGATTTAAAATATGCAAATGTTTCATATAAAAACATGCTGCTATTTTATAATATGTCTATGTTAGATTATTATATTTTCCATACTGAAAGTTGGAGTTGGAGTCTCTAATGTGTTAATGTGTTTCCTTGACTATCCACTGAACTTAACTGGCTAAGTAATAAGTTGCTTAAAAACCTGATACCTTTTGTTAAAGAAAAAGCTATGCTTATTAAAAATTCTGAATAAGTTCTTCCTTGACTTTCTTAATTTTCTTTTTAAAATATAAATTACTAACTCAACTATAACATGTGTTTGACAGAAATAATTTGAAAGTAATTATACAGAGCCAAGCATTTAAACTCAGGGGTAATTTGAATGCAGCTTCTTTCACCCTTTATAATTTTGTACTTCTGGTGTTGTGCTATTGAGTGAACATTACCCTTTAAAAAATGCAGAGAAAGATGTAAGTGTTCAAAATTCACTCTGCAGTATGAGACTTCAGGATATGGTACAGGAAAAGAATGTAGAACAAAGAAAGGCTTTCTGTGAAGTACAGATGTATTTCCAGCAGGGACTTAGAACTCTCAAAACAGGTATGAGAGATTTTTTTTCCTGTTATAAAAACAAATTCACTACTTCAAAAAAAGAGCTGTACAGATTGTGTGTTTACAGACAGAGACCAGTCATATATAACCCTATGATAAATAATCTTATTTTGTCTTATTTGATGTTGCCTCTGGTTGCTCATCAGTACTCATTGAGTGAGATGGCGAATACTTTAATGGATTTTAAACCTATATATATTATTTAAAATGCAGAGATTATGTTTTACAGTTAGTAGAATTGTTTTGGACTTAACTCAGATGAGAACACAATTTTATAGTAATAGCTCTTCTTCAGTGTGTTTGGAATCTAATTGATAAAGGTCATGTCTCCTCCCTGACCTTGTTAAGCAGGACAACATAGCATCCTCTGGTACTGTTCATTTTTCAGTGATCATACACTGAAGTAATGGAAAAACCATACATACCAACATTTTAAGAATGACATGACTATTGACCTTTGAGCTCCACAAAATATTGGAAGTTATTATAACACAGTGAGATTTCCTTATTATCAGTCTATAGTGTTGACACAGCAAAGGTTACATATAAGTTTTTATTTAATTCTGAAGAGGTTGTGACTTTTTTTCAAGGGTTGAAAAGAAATTTGATCATGCCAGAGGCAAGTGTTTTATAGGAATTAGATGGTCAATGAAGAAAAGAAATATAAATGTGGACAGCAAATGGAGAGTGCTTCATAATTTATGAAACTACATTTCAGCAGAACTAGCAACATAGAAGCAGCATACTGGAATTGGGAAAATTTGGAAAACTGCAGTTAGAAAGAAGACACATGTTGATTCATGCTATTGAAAGCACTCATAACTTGATGATAAATCAGTTTTTCAGTATATCTTTAAAGATAAACTCACAGTTTTTTAAGAAGCGTTGAGTTGGTTCTTACTGAGTTTAAGATCAGACTTGTTGCTTTAAGAAAATAATAATTTATTCAGGTAAATTACAGATTAAGCACTGACTTTATGTCAAAATGAAATAAAAGATAGATACTGGAAAACCAAAGGTTTGATAATTTGTTATTTTATAACCTGTTCTCCATATTTGTTCTGGATGAATCTAACCTTACTTTGGCAAGATAATTTTGTTGAATGTCCAACTTCTTGCTGTGGCCAATGTCAATTATTTTTCATTTTTTATTTTTTATTTTGCTATTATTAGTCATTCAGTCCAACTGAAGTTGCAATTAAATATTTAAATTCTGTGTGTTATTTATCTGAAAACAGTACTATATGTTCATTTCATCAGAAATATGTGTTTTCTCATCAGAAAAAATTTTAGGCAATGGGGAATTGCTAACGTTTAAATTTGTTTGGGGATTATGTTCATTCTTTCAGAATACATATAATGTCTCTCTCATCTTGGAGAATTTATACTACACTTATCATTTTACATTGTTTTTCTAAATCAACTTTTTTAGTCCATTGTTTTGTGAATTCCATTGTGTTTTATGCAGTACCTGTAAGGACCTCAGACTTGTGTGATCATAATGTGTTTTGTAGCAAGTAATTTCTGAGAAAACTGTGTTTAGACACTGCAGAACATTTAGAGACACTGCTGGAATCCTTATGGTTAATAATACTCTCTAATACCTAAGGAAAAACTAGAACATTGGAAGTTCATGGAAAACCAAAAACCTACTCTGTCAGAGACTCAGAATGAACAGAATTCATTGGAGACTGGCATAATGTACTAAAACATTATGTGAGCAATATATTCTAAGTTGCTAATAAAATTGGATGTTAATTGCAAGGAGATTATTACATTTGTCCACCTTAGTAATAAAATGATACAATCTAGTAAATAGATGTAATTTTGAAGTTAAAAATGGTTAGCATTTCCATCTGTTGCATGGGGTATGGCTCAGGTCATCCCTCTGCCCGTTCAAGTCTATGTTACAATGCCACACCGTACTGCTTATGCTGTTGAACAAGTGTGCTATCACAGTTACACTCCTAGGGAGTAGAAGCATTTTTGGGCATAGTTGACAGCTTTCTACAGTAAATATGGAATGGCTTAGGTAGTTAAATGTTTGGAAAAAAAATAAGTCAGAGACATGTAGTATATCTCAATTTTTTTTTCTGGAATGTCCTGGCAATACATTTATCAATCTCCTATAATATAAATTATAGGAGATCCTTATCATTGCTGTTTCTGAAGCTGACAGATGTTCATAGTAAAGCAAAAGTTTAAATTATGCTTGGTTTTCTTTTACTATTGTTTATTCAGTGATTTGAAAGCATTCTACCAATTTAAAATACAGAATTAATTGCCCATAATGATGAATTGAATCAATTTTAATAATGGTGCCTATGACTGAGTAGCAACCAGAATCAAGTGGTTTGCTGATGGTTCCTATGTCAGTGAAGATATGCAGAACAGATTGTCAGACTCCTACTGTCATTTTTTTTTTCAAAGGAGAAATACTGTTGCTTCCCAGGAGTTTGTTATTTTTAGTGACTACTTACAAGCTGATGGTTTCTTCTTTTTTTTCTTTTTTGATGCTTTATTTCGAATTGTACTTAGGAGGTGGAGTAACTGCTACACTGAAGGCCTAGAAGAGGAGCATACAATGCTGATAGAGATGTCATATCTTTGGCTTCAACTAAAAACATAATAGGCAATCTCCCAGTTCAGTTCACTCTGTAGGTTCCTAAGAACACCAAATATCTATTTACTTCACAGCAATTTTTTCTTTGATCTCATTTAAAACAGTATTAAGGTCTTACTCAGCGATATGTTCTGAAAATGAGTAATAGGCAAATGTAAAATAATTAATTCCACTGTCAATCAATTTTTAAGTTGTTTTTTGAGGTTTACAAAAATGTTATGTTATTAACATTTACAGTTACATTTATATATAACACAGTGACATTCTTTGCATATTCCTTCTACTCTTGTACAGAAAGCTAGCACATATGGATCACATAGAAACTGGAATTTCTGCTTCTCTGAAACTGGGAATTTGTGATCATGCACAACAATCTACTTCCAGTTATTTTCTGGCTTCTTTTGTACAACAGCAGCAATGATAATTTCAGAAGTTTTCTAAGAGAAATTCTCAACTCTGTTGATGGTGATTGTTTCCTCCTTGTGTGGAATGATCCCTCCTCCCTTCAGCAAGAATTGTACATTCTGCTTGTAGAGACACCTTTATGCAGTATGAGCAGTTTTAAATAACAGCCAATCTTTCTCAGATACCGTGCTGCCTTTTCCCTTCACTTAGTAGGCAAATCAAATTGAACAGAATGCAATGTTCCCTTCCGTCTTCAGCATTTTACCACATTTGAGGAGTTATGGATTTTTTCCACTAGGAGGCAAAAGTAAACATGGTGTTTCTTTGATGCAATTCTGTATACAAAGATGGCACAAAATGCTATTTCTCCAAACACAATGGGAAGCAGGGGAGAAACAACAGAAATGTCTTAATGCCAAAGCGTTTCTTGGAGCACATACTCCACATGTTCTTTCAGATGTTGCCATTCCCTGAGCTAATGGTGCTTGTGGTTTGTTTTACTGCTTCTCTTCTTTAATTAGAGTGTGCCTCTTTTTTTCCTTCCCTTTTGCATGAAATAACTACAAATCAGCAGCCAATGAGATTCTTTCTACCAGCATTTCTGTTCTTCAAAAAATAGTGCAGTTTAAAGATATGGAATTTAAAATTGACTGAAAATATAATCTTAATCCTTCAGATTTTTTTATATAATCTGTAATGAATTCTTTCTTAGTAATGAAATTTTCTTTCACCTGTAAGATGAACTTTTATGAATATGACATTTTGGAACTTTGTAAAAGAAACTACACCTTTATAAAAATTAATTGCTGCGGCGGCTACCTGCCACGACCTCAAGCAGATGAGATGCGCCGGCTGGCACTGCCCGTGTGAGGCCAGGTGGCCGCCATGTGGGTGGGCACTCCAGGGAAACGACGTCTGCCACCCTGGTAGTGCTGAGTGCTGCGGTGTGGGTTACGCAGCTTTGGTGGCTCCATGCTGAGAGGAGATGAAGAGACGAGAGAAGGAGACTTGTTTGCGAGCCCAAAGAGTCTTTATTCCCCCAGGCAGGGCAGGAACAAAGGTGCTCTTGGGGTGGATGTGACAAAATGCTGGAGAACAAAAGATGGCAGCAGATTAAGTAGGGGGTGGGCGTACGGGGTGGAAGCCTGCTTTGCCCAATGGGGACAAACGACAGAGAAATGACATAGATTATAACAACCAATGGTAACATAACAGAGGTGGGCACAGAGTCCTGGGACAAATAGAAAGGCTAAGGTGGGGTGATTGATACAGAACTTTCTTGAAAAAGCTGGGGGTGGTTACAGGATTGACACCCAACAGGGAGTGAACAAACCCTGACTGATGGGACCAAATAAGGAGAAAACAGGGAGAGGTGAGGAGATTGACAGGTAACTGGGGATCCGAGTGGCGGGAACTCTCGGGGTAAACAACTTGGAACAAACCACTGTGAGGGGAAAAATGGGGGAGTACAAGGAACAAACCTAACTAACATTAATAAAACAACTGTCTAAGTAAAACCAACCCACAACAAATTGCAATTCAATTTATTTTCAAATTAAAATCTAATTAGACACATCTTGTACAACTGACAGTTTTAGTTAGGTTCCTTTTCAATAGAAGCAGTATAATTTCACTGCTTTAAGACTACTTGTACAGTAACGTTTAGACTGGGGCTACAAAGGCCTTTATTCAATTGGTATGTAAATTAATTAGGGGGATTAATGTGTGACTTTATGCCACCAGATATACAATGTGACGTTATACTTTGCCATTAATGATCTTAGAATTTGCTAATAAAAAGAATGCTAATGTAATGATTGTGTTGACAAAATAACACTGATTAAAATGAAAGCATATATCAGATTTCAATTATTTTCAAAGTTTTAAGAAAAAATATGGATGTTTTATACCAAGATTTTTACCGGAGCCTTTAAGAAAGGTTAACTTTTTTTAACTCCTTTGGACTCACTCCAACAGGCTAATTATTTTAGGGTCATATTTCCTCATCTGACAAATGGGAATATTGTGGGACATGGTGTTAGAAGTCTAGGAGAGGACAAGGTATAGACCTTTCAGCCTTCTGCTTTATCCACATAGCCAGTCTTAGTAAAAAAACTATCAGTTCATCCAACATAATTTGCCATTGTTAAATTTATGTTGAGTATTCCTGATTACTCACTTGCCTGCACATGCCTGGGTATATATTCCAAAGTGACATGCTCTCCTCCAAGGAGAAAGAAGAGCTTGTGCAACCCACAGTTATTCAGGCTCTCCTTCTGGCATGTCTTAATGAAGGGAATAACATGAAGTTTTTCCTAATCATGGATCCCTCCTCCAGTTGTCACTCTTTTTCACTGAAGACATACAGGCACATTACAATCATGATCCACCAACTCTTTCAGCACTTTCATGCTGAAATAGTTGATGAAATGTTCCTGCTGTTCAAGCTGATAAATTTAAATATATTCAGTTCCTCTAGGTACTTCTAAGGTGTTACTCCCAGATGACAGCTGTCTCACTCCTCAGACTAAGCTGTTACACACAGAGGTGTGAAAACAGGCAATGCTTATGAAGATCAAGACATAAAGGCACTGAAGTCTTTAGCCTGCCCCATGCCATCTCTCACTTGTTAGTTCCCCTACCCATCAGCAAACCACCTTTTTCCTGAACTTCTTTTTGCAATTAGTTTAACTGCAAGAGCCTTTTTTTCTTATCTCTAATATTCCTTGCTGGGTTTTATCTCCAGCTGGGCTCTGTTCTTGAATTTTTCCCTAAGTATCTGAGAAATACTATGCTACTCTTTTGTTGTCTGTCATTTCCATCTCTTATACACTGCTTTTTGCATCTTAGTTCAAAAGTTATTAACATATCTGCAAAAAAGTAGGTCATACATAGGATGAATAAGTATTAGACCAGGATAAAAACTTGCCAAGTTTAAAGTTTCAGGGATGTGAATATTCTGGAGAGATAGAAATTCTGGACTACAGAGGAGATATTTTGGAAAGGAAAAATGTTACAGATACATCTATGTGTTTTACAGCCTGCTATTTTTGGCAGCTTTTAATTAACACAACAACAAAACAAACCAACCAGCCAAACACAGAAAAAACCCCAAATGACAGTCTACAGAAAGATGTGGTCAAAATGGAAACTTGGCACATGGATAACTTAAAAACACAGATTAAACTACTACATCTTTATCAACATGCTACTTGAATGTAATATTAAGTTTTGCCACCATTATTTTAACCTAATTCCTTGTAGTTGAAAAGCATATCAGACTCCTAGACTAAGGTAGGGAGCAGCAGGGATCAAACAAGTTGTTACATGTCGATTCATGCAGAGGAAATGTGCCAACAGAAAAGTGGCAAGATCTGTTTCGAGATATTATAGAGGATCATAACTCAATATATGTATTTATTCTGTACCTGTATCCCAGGGTACAGAAAGGACACAGCTTTTAATTTTTGCCTGTGATTTCTCTTACATTAGTGTGCTATTCTGTATAGGCTGTGTCATATCTGTTGGCAAAACATAAAAAATAGATTACAACACCATACAACTGCAAAAGCTGGCAGAGCAGATACTACTAGAGGTGACAGAAGCAGTAACAGCAGGTGTTGCAGAAAGAAACTTCCTCCTGAGCCAGGTTGTACTTTACACTTTAGCCAGTTTACCTATATTAATTTCAAAGTTATTGGACAACAAATGCACCCTTGAAGAAAAGAGTTCTTAAAAAAATCACATTAATAGGCCATTGATGTAATAGCTGGCAGACAGGCTGTCATTACAGAGAAAAGAAACTGAAGTAGGGAAAGGATGTGAGGATGGCTCTGGAAAGAACTTGCTATCAGGCAAAATCCAGGCCACTGAATCAAAATAAAATGAATCATCTCACGTGACTGAAAACTGTTTCAATAGCCTTTTCATTTTCCTTTTCCCTTTCCTTTTCCCTTTCCCTTTCCCTTTCCCTTTCCTTTCCCTTTCCCTTTCCCTTTCCCTTTCCCTTTCCCTTTTCCCTTTCCTTTCCCTTTCCTTTCCTTTCCTTCCTTTCCCTTTCCCTTTCCCTTTCCCTTTCCTTTCCCTTTCCCTTTTTCCCTTTCCCTTTCCCTTTCCCTTTCCCTTTCCCTTTCCCTTTCCTTTCCTTTCCTTTCCTTTCCTTTCCTTTCCTTTCCTTTCCTTTCCTTTCCTTTTTTCTATAACCCTAAATATCCCAAAAAGCAAAATGTCAGCTAGTAAATTAATTAATTTTTAAGCAATGATTTATATTTGCTTTAAATGTAAAATAAAAGCATGTTTTACTTTCTTTATTTTCTCTCAAAATGCCTAATTTATAGAATTAAATTTTAAAAAGAGAGTATATTACTGGGGAAAAAAAGCAAAAGTAAAACAAAATAAAAGCAAACAAACAAGCAAAAAAAATCCAAGAAAAATCCCTATTGTTATTACTTAAAGACTCTAATTAGTTTTGATAAACTTATCTTCTGTTACTAAATATCTAAAAAACAAAACCCCTTTCAGAGGTCTATTCTTAATCCTCTGCTGTATGGTCTTACACAAGAAATACTCTACTTCTGTAAGGATTTAACTCTCCTGAATTGAAGGTATGAAGTGGACATCAGTTCTTCAAACAACTACATGAGTAATTCTACAGATAAACAATTTTAATGAACTACTCACCTGTTACAAAACAAATGCTACACAGAATAACAATGTTCTTCATGACCAGTTCACCCCACCACCTCAGCCCTTCTGAAATTTGGAGGCTTTTGCCTGTGGTGTGGAGTATCTATTTGCTTCCTTTAGGTAAGCTGGCTGTTTTTCATTCTCTCTCTTCTGTGACCCTTGGGGGTGGAGTCTGTTTAGTGAAAATTAGTGCATAATGTTGAGGATCTTTTATCTATTATGTGTTTGTGTCTAATTTACTTTTCTCTTTGAAAGTCCACAATCTAGATTTTCCAGAAGTATTTCTGCTTTTTGTTAGTCTGATACAGATTTTGATGATGAATTCTGATTAATAAAATGGCAGTTAATTAAACTTCTGTGTCTTCGTATAATTTATGTAATTCCAAGGCTGCACAAGGCTCTTATAATATTCTTCTGTGAAAATCCATAGCAGAATAATAAAATTTTTAGTACTGGTCTGAGAATATCTTTGTTGGTAGAAGGAAGCATAATCTTTTTTAATTAGGACAAAACTTGTTTAATGCGTTGGTTGATTAATCTGTCCAATGCTTAAGTGGCACTGTTATTTAATAACTGTTCTAGTTTTTCTAAGATCTACCCTGTAGAAGTTTCTAGAGGGAGAATTGGATGAACAACTCCTTTATTTCTGCCTCACCAATTTAACTAAATTATAGTCTTCTTAATAAGTTACATCTCTTCTATGTCTCCTATTGCCTTGCTCTTCCAGCTGGCAAAGTCTGCAATACTTAGAAATATTAACACTAAAATTAACATAAAATACTAGCTTGTAGAGTATCACATTATGTCTTCATGCTACTAGACAAAGACTTTAGTCTCAGCTGTTGGTGTCAGCAAAACATGGGAAATCAGTTATGCAAGATATTAGAAAAATGTAAAATTCCATCTGTTTATTCCATTGTGACTTTTCAAATGACTCACAGTGGAGTTTATTTAGAGGTAGAATACCTTGTGTCAGACCAAGTTCTATATGAAACTATCTTGTACAGCCAGATGGAGAACAGGGAAGAAACTTCCTCATACCAACTTTCCCTGTTTGGGAGTAGTGTTAATAGCTTTTTGCTTATGAAAGTATACAAATTATATTATAAATGGAAAGAAAAAATTGTAGCAGCTCAACTCACTTTTACATCACCACAGGTACAAGTTCTTGCTAATCAGAGCAGCTCCCAGCTGATTTCTTCAACATTATCTGAACTGCAAGAAGTCCAAAATCAAAATATATTTAATAGCAACAGCTGGGCTTTATTGCTGAGCCAGATTTCCCCAGAATTTTAGTAGTATAAACAAATTATTTTTTAGTGGTATATTATAGCCTAATTAGTATAGCATGCTCAAAGTGGGTTTTTGTGGATGCTCCTCTCAGGTTTTTCTCTGTATAAGACATCATTCAGTGCAATAGCATTCCCCCAAGATTGATGTTCCTTCCCCTTGGCTGAAATCTCCAGAGCTCTGGTCAGTTCTTACTTGCAGAACACCATGCAGGATTAAAACTTTCCTGCCTACATGAAAAATAAAGTGTGGTGTGTGAGATGCCAGCCACTGAATGCTACAACTATTCCCTACTCCCTTTCCCCTCCTCATATACCGATTTTAATTGTTAGTGGAGGAAGAAATGAAAGTGTAAAGTCCTTGTGAGAAACACACAGGATCTCAAAACCTTGGCTAATTCTAGTTATAGCCTACAAATACAAGCCTTTAAGGTATGCTTACTGTTGTAGCAGTTGATCTTCCAGTCTCTGATAAATGGTAGCCCACTTCAGTGAAAATAAACAGGATATATGATATTGATTGTACCATGGCTAGTTGAAAGGTCTGTTGTATAGGTAATATTGTGGAATTGCAATATGATAAAGTGACTACTGGGCAAGAACATTCTATCTCCTTGGTTTTCTCCTACTTTACTTCATGGGAATATGCAATCCCCTCAAAACAATATATATGTACTATATAATATTTTTTGCAGTCAGGGGGAAAAAAGTTGAATAAGCTTTACACATAGTCATAAATATGTTCAGCTTATATAATTTCTTGATGTTCCTAGGGATCGTATGTTAATTTAATCATCAACCTAAATATTTCTATATCCAAGTCTTGAATTTCCATGACACCTGAGCATCTTATTTGGAAATCCATTTCAAAAACTTGCATTTCACAGCTGCCTTTAGTATCTTAGTATAATACAGATGTGGATGCATGCCCTGGCATAATTTCAGAGCTTTGATAAATATAAGGTTTGTCGTATAGATACAGGTATATGCCTAGCTTGGTTTAGTGCTGAGAGGAACTAAAGAAAATGAAGAATGAATAGTTACCTGCTGTTATTTTCTTTTATTGCTATTATGTTTTTTCTTCTTATACATATATTGCAAGGATGGAGCAGTATAATAATAAAACAGAAATGGTCAGAGCTAAGGAGTACTGAGCTTAACTGACATGCTTTATAGCAACTGTTGAATAATTCAACAAATCTTGTGCTAAACCTTCATTCGCTTTTGTTCCTGTCCTGGTTTAGGGCAAATTTGGGAGGAAACTTCCAAAGGGGTCCCTCTAGGAAGCAGATTCTAGCAGCCCGTCCACCAGCTGGTTCAGGAAAATATTTCCTTGGAGAAAAGATGGAAAAAACTGTTTATTTAACAAGCAAACTATTCACAAGCATTAAAAAAAAGAGTACTATTAAACAATGGAACCTCTTGCTGTTCTGAAGAAATGTCAAATTCAGAAAGTCCTTGTCATGGGGTGTAACTCGGCTCGCTCAGTGTCTTATCAGGCCCCCCTGCACTGGAAAATGCCACATCCAGGACCCATAGATGCATGCTGCTGGTGTTTTTCTGGGTTTTCAGTCCAGAGCAGGGCCAATCAGTTCCAAGAAAAAGAAAAGCCACAGTCTGGGGAACTTTTCTGCCTCAGCTAGATAAAAAAAACTAACTAAAAGCAAAGGCGAGCTCTCTCGTGCTGTCTGTGCTGCAGACAACATGCACCAAGAGAGAGAAAGATGAAGCTTTTTTCTGTATGTTTTTTAATACAGCCAACTCAGACATTTCACCACTTCTCCTTCTCCCCCCCTTCACTCTCAGGTCTAGTTTTAAAGTTACAAAACTTACTTCTGGGCTAAACAGACGAGTGGGGATACAATGCAGCATCATAAAGTCACACCAGGACAGCTCACAATAGAAAGTGCATAATTATGGGTGACATTTCTAAAACAAAATTACTCTACCAACAGTAATTTCCTGTTGACAGCAATAGGGAGTCTGCTTGTAAATACAGGATGTTATAATGCCAAAGTCTTGCCAAACACTACCTGAAGCACATTATCATCCCCAGCTCAGAGTGAGTATAAAATAATTTGTAGTGTACATTTCTTGATTAATTGGATCCAACTTTTACTTAGCATCAGTCTTCTTGTTATAGAAGATGTAATGGAGCTGTGGTAGCTATGAGAAATAATGAGAAAAGGAAATTAATATAAAATAAAAATGTCAGAGTAATGGATTATGTGTGTTGAGAGGAAAAACGGAAAAAAGAGGACAAATCGTTCATTATAGTGTGTGTTGCCACATGATGCTTGAGCCCTAAGATAATATCTTGTTTTTATTCACCATGCTATATGCATTGTTTACATTTTCAAGTAGAAGTTTGAGTGAGATCCCAAGTAAAATGTATGCAAGCCCTAGTGTAAATAGTTTTACTTCTGTTACCTTCTGAGGCACTACAGCTAACTTCAGTTAGAGCTACACAGCTGGGGAATTATTAAAATAGATATAGATGTAACAAGTAGTGCTCATAAGTCCTTCTCACCCTGTGCATTTCCAGTACTGCTCTTTTCCTTCAGTCTTGCTTTTTATATAGCAACCTTCAGTGACTTTTGTGGTTGCAAGAAATTCCATGTAGGTACCTCTGGGTGTCCAAGAAAAGTATTTTTAACTTCCTGTGAAGTCTGGCTGTGTATCTATTCACTGCTCTGCTCAGGATCACCTGATCTCTTCTTCCCACCCATATAATTTCTCATTCTTTTTGTCATCACTTTTTGTGATCAGGAAGTATCCCCAAACTGAATAACCTTCCCTGATCGTATGATCAAGTTGCATCTTTTTTTGTATGAAATTCCTTTTTCTTCTCTTAAGACTGCTTCATAAATATATCTAATGGTTTATGTTTAACAAAAGGATCAGATTGAAGTATTTTTTTTTTGCTACTACTGTGAATTCATTATTTTTATATTCAGAAGTGGGTTTGATGGAAAGATTTGTGTATGTGGGTTCATAGATTTAAATCAAAATGTCAATTGTTACAAAAATTTTGCAAAGCAGATTACATATGAAAAAAATTTTTAGGCCTCAGAAATCTCAGCAAAAAATGCAAGTACCAAAGATATTCTTTATGGTCATGGTATGCTCAGTGTCATCTGCAACTTGAGTGAGTGGATAGAACCTTTCTTTTCTACTTCTCTCTTCATTGATTTGGGCTTCCAGAGAGCACAGAAATAGTAACAAGGTTAAATGATTCATTTTCACTCTATGTACATATTCTTTTGGGGATAATTAATTAGGAACATTTAACTGTCTAAGAAATTAGCCACAGGCAAGATCTCTATCCTGAAGTGTCAGATAGCAGTGAAACACTTTTCGAATCTGGAAATTTTAGAAGATATTTATTTGAATGAAAATTTTTATACCAATTTTCAGAGCTGTCAAAAGTGTCCTCAGTGCATCTTACACTATAGTGGAACAAAGGATTTAGATAAACATCTGTGCTTTGCTATAGATGATTAAATCTGACTGGATGTTGCACAAGATAAAATAATCTTAAAGTAATTCCACATGCATTAATTAACAGTATTTTCAAAAGGACTTATACATTAGGTGAGGATACAGTCTTTCAGAAATTGACCTTACTGCACAGCCCCAAAGCAAGCCTGATGAGATAAAAAGAGTAGAATCACACATTGATCAGTCAGGTAACTATTCTCTTGTTCTATAATTATTTTTTAGTTTTAAATGAGGTTCTCCTATCATAAAAAATTCTAAATTTAGATAATGCACTGGTATAATTTCTGTGATGTGCAATACTAGGGAAATGTAGTGTTCCAAACTTGCTATATGTTTTTTGAATATTTTTCAGTAGAATAAACCTAACTAAAGTACTTTCAAAAAACAATGTAGTTCTTTTTGTTTATTATACTGAAGGCCTTATACTGACTATAATCTAGAGTAAATATTTCTAGTTGCTGTAAATCAAATGCAATACAGTATGTATCACAGCTTAAATATGTTGTATTAACAATCTTCTGAGTCATAGTAAAAGGTAGCATATGGACTAAGGAAAAAAAAATTGAAATTCAGTACCAGCTGAAGCTTTATTTAATTTTTTTTTCTTCACAAGATGCATTTCTAAATTTAATGACCTATATGTATATGTTGGTAATGGAATGTCAAATATTTTGTGGCATAAATTGGGCATATATGCTCCAAGGTGATTTGTACCCGTAGAAATTTTTGCTGAGTAAATGAGTAGGAGTAAATTTTTGTAAAGTGAAAAGGAAGAATAGAAAAAAAAAAAATCTTAATTAGTCATTGGTATAAACTCTCTTGTCCACTATGTTTCATGATGAAATGAACCACTCAGCAACTGTTAATTACCGGGAGTACTGTATTTTCCAGTTCAATCTCAATGCACTTTACCTAATTTAGAAGTTAACTCTAAGGTACCACTACACTGTAGATTTCCTTCTGCTGAAAAGTATGTGAGCAACAAGATGAAATGAATATTATTATTCAAATGAATATTATAATTTCAAATGAATGTTATCTAGTTTAAAAAATCTGAATATGCAGCTATTTTTAAGCAAGAATGTGGAATGGGGAAAGCATCAGTAGAATTCTTTTTGTTTGTGATTACACATGATCCAGTTAGATGCATTTGCACATAAGTAACAAGATTAATAGGTTATTCAATGTCATATATTTATTGTAGTCCTTTACTGCCCAAAGCACTCAATTGCAAATCATTCAAGAACACTAAGACATGATTACATCTACCTATAAAAATGTTTGGTTTAAAATTTTTAAAATTTATATTTATTTTGGGGACATAATTTCATGATATTATCTGGAATGTGTCATTAAATGAATAGATTTGGTTAACAAATATCATGTGGGCTGGAATATGATTAGCAGCTTTAATGGCATTTGATTTATCAGATACATTAGCACTCAGGTGAAAAAAGAAGATCTCCCACACAAAGCATGCTGTATTAACTGTAACTAAATGGGGGAGGGGGAAGTTGCTTTAAAATAGTAATAATCTAAGCTATTAAATGCATCAAGAATATAACTTGCTGTGTCCTATTGTATGAAAATGTACTGCATGAAAGATTCCAGAATAATGAAAGCTAATAACATGAATATAATCACACGTGTAACTTCATTGAAATTTGTGGTAAATACAGTATATTTGCTCTTAAATATTTAAAATAGACTATTATAATAAATGTAGCATTAAAAGCTTGGGCTATTCTGTGGTTGTTTTTAGGTTTTTTTGGGGTTTTTTAATAATACTGATAAGAAAGTACTCCAGATCTGAAAAAGAAGGATAATTTCTTTTTTGTTTCAAAGGGAATGGTTGGACTTCTTCAGATAATGTTGCTTAATATTAGCTGTTTTCATTTATGCATTCTGTGCAGACATTCCAAATTATACAAAAAATTGTCCAGAGGAACAAGACAGGGAAAAGGGTGGTGCCAGAAAGAAAGAAAGAGAAAATAGATGTGAAAGAATAGATTTATCTGTGACGTTGTTGCCACTAGCCTAGTGCCAAATAAAGCAGCTGCCTCCGGGACACAGAAGATGGGTGCTGAAGGGAAAAAAACACAACTTACACAGAACCTTTATTCAGTTTTGCTTTCTACACTGTTGATGGATGTTACTGTTGTGTTTGACTCAGAAAGGTGAAAGCTGTTTGGCTGGAAATTAGACCCCAGAGGAGATTAACTTTGGGAAATATGAAAGTGAGCACACTGTTAAGCCTACGACATAGCAGGACCTTTGTATGCTGAGGTCTAAGAATGCCATGTGCTGGAGTTTGTAAGAGACCACACTCTTTGGCACTGGTTCAGAATCTACACCCTGGGCTTTGCAAAAAACCGTTGAAAGGAGTATATCTATCAGGAAGACGTTTGTCCAATTCTCATCATCTCTCTGCCTCGTAGACAACAGCAAGCATGAAAATGCTGCTAAAGGGAAGTTGCTGCCACACTGCGTACAGTTGTTTGCTTAAAAAACAATTTGCTTATAAGAAATTTTTTCTTAAAAAATGTCAAGACCATGATACTAAAAATAATCCAGTAATAAACCTGTGATATTTAAGGTGGGGAAGGGCAGGGTAGTGAGTAATAGGAACTGCAGAGTAGTTGTAGTGGGGAAGTTTTTTTAAAAGTCTGTGCAAGTACAAACAAAATCTCTGTGTGAAGCATTAGTTCCTTTTTACAAACAATTTATTTATGAAAGAACCAATATTGTTTTCACCATTGAGAAGGAAACTGCCACATTAATTTACTTCACAGTAGAAAAACCACTGTGAGAGTAAAATAAGCTTTGCTCTATGCTGGATTTAAATGAATATATGTGTCTTGTATGTACTAAAACATGAAATAACTCACACACTCACACTAAGATCTAAAAGGAAGAAAAGACGAAGTTTTATTTCTGACTTTGCATTGTACAGAATTTCAAAAGTGACAGTGGATTGGAGGAAGAAATTGGGGGGGGGGGGGGTGGCCCTGCACTGCCCTGGGAGGCGACACAAGTGTAGGGGGATCTGTTCATCAAATGTTGTACCCTCCCTTGTTCATGTCAATCAGCATTTAATCTACTCCCCTGTTCTAGTAAGTTCTCAGTTTCTGTTACCTCCGTTGGTTCCCTCTGTAAGACCACTCCTTCCCTTCTCCTTCATTGGTTCAGTTTATGTCACCCCATCCCTGCTCCTCCCCTTAGCCCTTTCCCTATTGGCCCGTTTGTACCCTAACCGCTCCCACTCCTCTACAGTTATGTACCCCAGCCCCGCCTTCCCTCGGGGCTCTCAAAGCCTGCTCCCTTCCCGAGTGGTTGTCTCCCTGCATCTTTCTCTCCTCCCTCATCCTCTGCCTTACCCTCAATAAACCCTCCAGGATTAAAGCAGCCTGAGCGTCCTCTCGTCTTCTTGGTGGAGCTATCCATATCCATTGCGCCCCCGCGGACCGACCAGTTGAGGGCCACCCTGCTGGACCGGACCCGCGGCTGGCGCTACAAGAAATTGCTGCTTCTCTAACTATACTGGTCAAACTAAGTCTATTAATTCTCTCCTCCCACAAAGAAGAATGTAAAACAATCATTATTTACATGAACAGTGTGTGAGAACTCTAGTAGAAATATGTAAGCATTAGAAGGCTTAGAAAACTTTTAAAAGAACTTTAAAACTTTTAAAAGAACAGGGTGACATATATGTTCATGTTCCATTGGAGTATGTGTGTATTTTGTTGTTATTCTTCTCTCATGTACCCCCAGATTTTAAAAGAGAATTCTATTAAGGCTGAATTTGGTACATAAAAACGTCCTTGGTATAGGGGAAAAAGTTATATAGTCAAGCTGGTATTTGTGGGGGGAATTAATTGCAATGAAGATTTAAAATGAATGATTAGGTAGAAATTTTTCATTTTACCTCCCAAAGAGGGGGGAGCTTCTCACCAATGAGCTCTTTTTTATACGGAGATAGAGATATGTATTGTAAATTATTTTAAGTGCAGTCACTGAATTCTTTGGAGAGTGCATCAGTGTCCACAAAATAGTAACCAGTATGTCAAATCTGCAGTTCAGTGTGCAGGAGGTTTTTTGAGACTGAGTTCTCTAAGTACTGCCCTTTTCAGATGATGACATACTACAGCAGAACAATTAAAACATGCCTGAATTAGACATCTGGGAGACTTTTTGATGGTACTACAATGGTGAGAGATCTGCTTTTTATGAAAAACAATACATCAAAATGAAAAGGATGTAAGTACAACAGTAGTCATGCCATCAGCCGTCAGGAAGCTTTAGCAGCTGTTTTAGCAGAGACGTGCCAGTCTCAGAGGGAGACTGACCCATAAGTAATTAATTGGTTGCTTTCTAAAATCCATAAAATATAGCTGGACTGATCAAGCTAATTTCCTGCATAAATATGTACTACAAGCCTGCCTAAATTCTTACTGCTAGAAATCCTAAATACTTAGGCAAACATTAAAGGACTTGACCACCTCATTCATTTAAAAGACGTAGCCTGTCACCACGAGAAAGGACTTTGCTATGAATTGACAAGAAGACATAAATCACTAAGATTTACTTTAGGTCTGCCCAGTTTTCTTGAGACCCATTTTAGGTCTCATTGCATGCTACAATTCTTAGGGGAAAGAAAAAAGGAGTCAGATTACATTTAATTTCTATTAAAGAAAAAATTTATGCTGCCCACTGCATGCATCACGTTGTATCACATACACTGGGGTTCCATTTTTTCAGTAGTATCTTGAAACACACAAACTCATTTTAAAGAAAACTTAATTTTTTTTGTTTGTTCAGTGAGTTTGGTTTTCCCTTATCAAAAAATGTGTGCCATTGTACTAAAAAAAGCACAGTCTGGGAGTCAAAGTCTGAGTTCCAGCTGGTTGCTATTCCAACATAGAGACCATTTTAGGAATCACATTTATCAGATTTCAGACTAAAACCTCCATTTTATACAATAGGAAGCTTGAACCTTTTTTGAAGCCCATATTAATCTTCTAGTAGCCATAAATGTTATTTTGTGCAAATTTTGAAAAGTGAGAGATGGGATCCATATCATCAATCGCAATGGCTTTGTTTTCTTGAGGGTTTTTTACTTCTGGGTTTTTTTTTATCTATTTCTTTGGACTGAAATTCTCATGCAACATGCCATTTAAATACATTCTATAGCTGATTACTCTTATCTATAGGATCATATAAGACGGTTATTTGATGTTTTGTTTTTTTTTTTTTCATTTGATTACAAATAAATTCATTGCATTCAAAATTTATTTCATTTTCAAAATATGCATGTATTCTTCATGCCTGGAGCATATCTATCACTGGAATTTTGTGTAACAGAGTTGGTTGTGCTCATAGAGCTCTCCAATATGAGAATGCATTAGTGCATTAAATAAGATTTACTAAGGCACCTTCATATCCATTACTGGAACAAATGATAATTTCTTTTTGGCATGACAAGTGCATAGAAAGCTGTGCTTTTGTGACACTATAAAGGTGTTTCTCTAATGAAGACAAAGACAAGGAAACTGAAATGAAGCTTGTTTTGATTTTTTTTCATTTATTCTGATTTGTCTTAAATTATAGGTCTATTGAGAATTCACATGTGTTCTGTGTAAATTCAGCCTGGCACTTTCCATTTGAAAGCAAGTCTCTGAAACATGTTTCAGAATCAAATTCAGGTACACAGAACACAGAGAACTGTGTTCAATGACAGCAAATATGGTTTATTTGGAAAGATTCCTTTTGAAATACAGTCACCTTCATTCAATTTCCTCTTTATAATGTAATCTATTGAAAAATGTGTATAATAAGAGATAATTTATATAAGAAACTAGGTTTTATATCCTGAATTCTTGTCCATGAGAGAATTATTAGACAGTTCTCAGCAAAGGATACATCCAAGGAGATCTCATAACTTGTCCAATATTTGCATTAGAGCAAGAGGGTTTCTTATGTCACAGGATTGCTACTTTCTGGACAAATTCACTATAAATTCAAAATGAGAGCTTTTTAATCAAGATGGATTTTCCTTTTTCTTAGTTTTTAAGATTAATATCTGTCTATGTTCTACATGTAAAACAAAACATGAAGAATAATTCCTTGAAGTTTTGAATAAAACCCTGAAATAGTCTATTTTTATGTATAATATATAATCTTTTTTCATTCTTCTGTTTTGATGAGAGAACTGGAAAAAAGATGTGAACTGTCCCATTATTTTCCCTACATTATCCTTAAATAATCTGCTTGTGATTATGAATATGAAATGATAAAACAAGATAAAATGAAGGAGTTTTACCCCTGACACGTTGTTTGTAAGGTAATCTTAAGATTAAAGAAAATTATTCAATTTCAATAAAACAAGTAGCAATCTATGGTCCTTTTCATATTTATTATCATTATATATGTTTATTTATTTTTTTATTATTTATTTATTGGTAATCAGGATGTTCAGGGAAAGTTTAACTAGTTTTATCACTGCAAAACCACTCAACAGTACCCCAGAGCTAAGGAAAAAGCTTTCTGAACAAAGTAAAAGGTTTGGACATGCTTGAACGTGCTCTGAATTCTGCCATGTATTCCCACAGGGTACATGGTGTTTATATTCTGTTTTCTTCCTATCTTATTTTTTAAGACATTATTTCTCTCAGTAAGTGTTTAATTATATTATAGTAGTGTCTAAATGCCCTCCCCTATTTGTCTAGAATTATGTAACAGGGGTTTTGTTCTGCTTTATTTTCCTCTACTACCTTAATCTTTTACTCTCTGTTCACACAGAGCTGCTGAGATTTTGGACTCCATTAACACAAGTTCTCTGGGTTTCAAGAGAGAAACAATAAACTTGCCTTGAGTTTTCGAGATGAAAGTTGATGTATGAATTCAAAGTAAGACCCTATTCACTATAATGCAAATAAGGGCTGAAGGGAATAAATATTTAGCTAAAAGATTGATTGCAGGAAATTTGAAGAATCTTTCATTGAATGTTGGAATTTTAGAAGCACATATACCTCCTTACTGTTTAACAGTATATGTTTCTGCATATTATTATTTATTTTCTTTCTATTGTCTTTAAAATGCACAATGAGGAAGGAAAGAAAGCAGGAAGTTTACAATAATCAACACGGAGAATAAACATCAGTATATTAAGGTCATATATTTTCCTCCTTCTTCCCCTCACTAAGTCTCTATTAATTTCTTCTGGGAACCATATGGAAGACAACTTTGAAGAGAGGCTTAAATAAATTCTCCCACAGAATCTGGCAAGTGGAACGCAAATAGCACATCTAGGTCTCAATTTTCTCTTCAAAGGTACATACTTCTATCTGGAATGTCATTTCCCATGTTATAAGTGGTTACTGTATGAAAACCACTGGCAGAAAGGCACTCTGGCACACTGGCATTAAGGTGCACTCATAATAGAAGCCAACACTTTCAACTATTAACTCTTAAGATTAGGCAAAATATTTTTATGTGTGATTTATTTTCATCCAGACCTAATCCTCTATGAATCTAAAAGAGAAAAAATAGCAGCAAGCTATGGCCTAAAAATATACAAACACTGACCACAGGTATTCCAAGAACAAACAGTGAAAAAACATGTGATGCATCTAAAACTATGCCTGGGTTCATTTCACTATAATGAAAAAGGGACTTCAAAAAGTTAACTTTTTATATACATACACATTGCAGATTTTTCATTTATTACATATGTATGCAAAATACAATATACAGTATCAAAAAAGTCTCACTTTCTGTCACTGAAGTTTTCATATTTGAATTGCATATCTCTAATCCCACTGGAGTTCCCCATTAGAAGTTCTTCTCTGCTATGAAAATCTAATGCAAGAAAAGCTAGGAGAATATATTCGGAATTTATTAACCAGTATTTTGTCTGCAGTGAAGAATGACAGAGAAATAGGTAATACAAACATTTAAGTAAATTGAGTTCCTTTACTTGGTAAGAATCACCAGTTGCAGGAGACTAGTAATTCTAAAGATTTAGCCAAAATATATGTATTTTTACTGCATCCTATTATATAGAAGGGGTTTTAATATTCTTTAGAAATCTGCCTTGTAACTGTGGTAATCATGCTACTATATAGGTTTAAAAATTAAATAGGCACAGTGTATAACTATGGTTTATAGAAATCAGCTTTCTTAAAGTTTTGAGGTACCCAGGTTAAAGTACTCTTACAGCAATTACTTCTGTTACCCAGGCAGGTAACATGTCACAGTGTTACAATGTATACCACTCCACTATCACCTTTTTCACCCACTGCTCATTGTGATGTTGCTGTCGTTTGAGATATTGAAACATGTTTTCATAACTGGATTACAGCACACCAAAAATATCTAGCATGCTATGCCAACAGTGTCACCTCTGCTTCCATCTGGGTCTCTCTGATCCAAAAAGATATCAAATTGTACCAGTAGATAATTTAGAAAGGAAAAACAAACCAAACAACAAACAAGGAAACAAAAATAAACCCCACCAAAACTAAACCAAGCCAAAATAATAAACCAAATAATAAGCCAAGCCTTATTAATTTTTGTCCTGGAAATGTCTGAGAAATTCTTGTGAATCTATGTCTTGCTCTAAACTCTGCCAACTGAGTGACTATGTTTTGCTGGGTGTCTGGGGCCAAATCCCTAAACTTCCTCAAGGATTATTAAACCTTTTTTTCATGGAAAAAAACAATTATTACATTCTCCCTTTCTCCATCTGATACTAAAAAAGAGGAAGCTGAGAAGAATATGTAGTCAAAGGTTGTTGTGGTTTGGTTTTATTTAGTCAGTTGTTTTATTAATGTTAGTTAGGTTTGTTCCTTGTACTCCCCCATTTTTCCCCTCACAGTGGTTTGTTCCAAGTTGTTTACCCCGAGAGTTCTCGCTGTTGTATCCCGGGTTTGGGTTCAGATTAGGGGTTGTGATATATGTTAGTTAGCCAGTTCTGTGCACCCCTGTATACCCCATGCTCCCCCCATGGTGGTCTGCTCCGGGTCACCTACCATGGAGCATCCCCATGCCTTGTGGTCTTGTGGTCACCCCCCTGTCCACTCCTGAGAGTTCTGTGTCTGTTACCCCATCCCTGCATTCCCTATTCATCCCGGAACCCTGTATCCGCCCCCATCGTGTTCCCGTTGGTCACCATGGTCCATGTCACCACCACGTTACCTGCCCCCATTAGGCGAGGGGGGCTTCCACCTTCGTTGGCCTGACCCCTATAAAATCCCATGCGCCCTCAGCCCCAGTGCCATTTTGTCCACGTGGCGCTAGGGAGCGGCCGTGGTTCTCCATCGCAGCTCCATGTGACAATAAAAGCTCTCCAGCCAACCGTGCGGACAGACTGGACATTCCTTCGCCTCTTTGTCTCGCCCAAGCACCAGCCACAGAGCATGGCCAGCCCCACCTCTGGTGTGCTGAACGCAGCAGTGCCGGGACACACGGCAGCCCCGGTCCCGCCGAGAAGCAGCGCCTTCAGCCGGGCTCTCCAGAGCTGCCCGGGACCAGGGAAAATGATGCAACACCGCATCCCGCCACTTGGATCCCCAGTTACCTGTCAATCTTCTCACCTCTCCCTGTTTTCTCCTTATTTGGTCCCATCAGTCAGGGTTTGTTCACTCCCTGTTGGTTGTCAATCCTGTAACCACCCCCAGCTTTTTCAAGAAAGTTCTGTATCAATCACCCCACCTTAGCCTTTCTATTTGTCCCAGGACTCTGTGCCCACCTCTGTTATGTTACCATTGGTTGTTATAGTCGATGTCATCCCTCTCTCGTTTGTCCCCATTGAGCGAAACAGGTTTCCACCCCTGTTCTGCCCACCCCCTACTTAATCTGCTGCCATCTTTTGTTTCTTCAGCATTTGTCACTGCACCCACCCTGAGAGCACCTTTGTTCCTGCCCCTCCTGGGGGAATAAAGACTCTTCGGGCTTGCAAACAAGTCTCCTTCTGTCGTCTCTTCATCTCCTCTCAGCCTGTGAAGCCACCAAAGCTGCGTAACCCACACCGCAGCACTCAGCACTACCAGGGTGGCAGATGCCGTTTTCCCTGGAGTGCCCACCCACGTGGCGGCCACCCGGCCTCACACGGGCAGTGCCAGCCGGCGCTTCTCGTCTGCTTGAGGTCGTGGCAGGTAGCTGCCGCAAAAGGTCAGAATTTTACTGAAGCATTTTGGATTACTAGGTTTTGCTTGCTAAATTGGCTTTCTGTTTCCTTCCATGTCACCCCCCAAAATTCATCAGAGACCTCCTAGAAGCTGATATGTCAATGTTATTTATTCAAACCAGTGAATATGAATGAATCATACATTCTAAAATAATGATACCACTAGAAATAGTAATTACAATTATTATATATTTTTAATTTGTTCAAGACAGTAGATTTTTATGAATAGAAACTTGAAACACTGATATTGCTGTTTGACCCAAGTTGCTGAGGGTCCAAGAAAAGCAGCAGATTGGCACTGGTGGCTCTGGCTGAAGCCATAGATGCTGAGAGCAGGGAGATGTGAGTGATTCTTATTCTATAATAGCATACAAATCAACACTGTTTTTAAGGCTAGCAGGTGGCTTTCAGATTTCTCTCTATTGTGAAGGGAAATTGGGAAATATAGGGTTGGGCTGCTGCACAATGAGGTCTCCGCAGTTTTATTAGTTTCAGCAGCAGATGCTGTTATTGCATGAGCAGGAGAAAAGAGGAATCTAATAATCTAAAATAATCTATGGAAGATGTTTTGAAAAACAAAGGCTAACAAAATTAGGAAACTTAAACAGAATATCACTGGAACTATGAAATGTGGATTTTGGTAGTTCCTAAACAATAGTGAAAATTGCAGAATTGTTGAGGTTGGAAGGGATTTCTGGAAGTCACCTGGATAAAACTCCCTGTTCAAACAGGGCCACCTAGAGCTGGGGGGTTTGGACTAGATATCTTGAAGGTCTCTTCCGACCAAAGCCATTCTATGATTCTATGACTTGTGATATTATTATCTGTTTACGTGGAAAATGTACAAATATTAACGACAGGGGCTGCAGCACAGACACTGTCACCTAGAAGTGTGACTGTTACAACACCCAAAATAATCTTAGAGCAAGGCAGCATGGGAAAATTTTTAATCCCTTTGGATTATATGCTACTTTGGGGTAAATTTATGTGTATTGTATGTACTGAACAATTGGATCTGGTCAAGTGCTTGCATATGCTTCAAGGGGTGGTTATTAGGACACAGGCCAAAGGAGCTCCTGTTTAAAAAAAAATAGGCTGGACATAATGCCTTCAGTGTGAAACATGGAGGCTCTGTGGGGCTGTGGCTTTAGTAACTTAAGCCCCAAGGAAATTTGTAAATGTTGATCATGCCTTTTCACTTCACCTGGTAGAGTTCTGTTAATGTGAGTGAATGTTTTACCCCAGGGCATGGGGAAAAACAGTGACCTCTGAAGTCATGTCCTAAAGATTTTCAGTCTCTTCATGCCTTTTTGATGAAAGCAGGGTTTCTATCTTTTTCTTGGCAATATATTTATTTATCATTCTCAAAATGCTCTGACACTAAGGCTGTATTCATATGTATTCAGCTGCGTCTCTGTTTATTTACAGCTTAGCATGGGGGGCTGAATTTCCATGATATTGAGAAATCAAATCTGAGAAGGTAATTAGTGGTAGATATCTAGGACTTCAGAAAACTAGATCAGTTGAAACTAGAGAGAAGATTTGCAGAAATATCTGCTTACTAGGGAGCATGACTCTTTGAAATTATACCTTTTTAAAATTAATTTCGTCCAATGTTTTAGAGGATAAAAAACTCCATTTGATATGTTTAATGAAAAACTCCTTCCCTAGTGTTTTCAATGTAAAAACTTTTTATATAACAGTAGATATTAGTTACTTTGTCAAATAGCTTTGGCACTAGAGTGATATTCAGAAAACTTCAATTCTAGCACTTTTTGTGAAATAGGGTGAGAAGTTGCTCATAATAAAAAAAAAAACTTGTTACACAATATTTTTAGAGGCATGACAAAATATCAATCACTGTTTTATTGGAGGATTATCTAGGATTATCTACTAACACTAAACATGGTTATTGTTCAGAATTTTTAGCTGACACTTCATTTTTTGCCAACAAGGGGAAAATACTGCTCTTTTCTTTCCCAGAACACTGAAAATAAAGATAATTGCAACAACATGATACCTATTAAAATCAAAATAGAAAGAACAGATAGTGGGAAAATGAACTCAGTGTAAAAAGATAAAGTTTTGGAAACTGTGATAATTCCCAACATTTAGATTTTTGGGCATAGTTATGAAATGTGTTGCCATTTATCAGCTTTTAAAATATTAAGTATTTTTTTCATATAGAAAAATCTAGGCTAGTGCTTTTATGTTTTTTGTGGGTTTTTTTTTTTTTTGTTTTGTTTTGTTTCTTCCTTTCTCGTTTTTAACCTGTGGCTTGAAAGAAAGCAGCAGTGAGAATGAATTTCATGCTAGTAGACACTTTTAAGACTAGATTTAGCTGCAGTCACATTAGCTTAGATAATGGGAGAATTTTTCTTCATTGAAAATGCTCCCTGTCGCTTAAGAAGAACTCACTGAGGCAGCCTGCCATCTAGCTTTTTCACAGCAAAATAGGCTTGCAGACTGCAGATGAGAGACTCGGGAGCAGAGACAATTTTAACTTAGCCATCCCTAATTTATCTCAAGCTTTTTCAATTCATCTTCACTGCTCTATGCACACTGGAACACCAGATTGTCAACCCCTGGGAAAAGAAAGCAGCCAGGGATCTAGAGAGCTGTCACATCCTGAGAAATATTTAAATTGTGCTGATTTTCTTCTGGAGTGCTGAGCAGAGGGAATGAAACTCTCCATCAAGTCATAGCTTTGCGGGCAATAGATCAGAGGATACTGCCAGTTTTTCTAATGGATTATTGTTATCGGGCAGGTTCTTCCTGAAGGTATGTAGTTACTCTCTCAATTCATTACCCACACTATTTATCAGGTAATGATCTAATGAACTGGTAATCCAGATACATTAAGAAAAATGTTAACTAAGTAGTCTGTATTGATTGAATGATGGCACTTTATTGCAGCATGTTTGCAGGTAAAATACTCTGATCTACTTACTGTAGATATGTTGTACCTACTGCCAAGTGCTTTGTCAGCAATCCCCCCAAGCAAAACCAATCCTTAACCTTTAAACAAAAAAGCAAAAATCCATTGTGCTGCATATAATATTGCCACAAGTTTATTCTGACTGTCCAGAGAATGTTGTTTTCTGAAATAATAAATAACCAATAGCAAAATCATATGTGTGATTTTAAATTTGTTATAGATGATTATTAATTTTCAAAATATTTTCCAACCTGGACATATGCAGAACTCCCCTTAAAGTACTACAAATTAATTCTGGAGTTAGATATTTGCTTGTGTACTATGATGTTTTAACCTTTCACATGGGTAGTTACAATATTTCATTCTGATAATCTCTGATACATGACAGAAGTCTGTTGTTGCATCTGTACTGCCACACTCCAGGAGCTTCTTAGTAAAGCATAAGGATTATATATCATAACAGGAGATTTAAAAATAAAATCTGTAAAGAATTTCTTGGCTTTTAAACTTCTGTGTTTATATGAATTACAGCATGTTCCTCCTAATCTGAATTGCTTACTGCATGTCTGTAGCTTGTGAGGCAGCCTGACCTAAAAATGAAAGATCTCTAAATTGCAGAAGCAGCCAGACATTTTTGAACTCTTCCAAGCGCGGGAGTTGCTGCAGAGACGGAAAAAGCACTGCCACGTTGAAGTTAAAGTCCTGGCCTTGTTTAATTTCCAGGTTGGCACTCTACCTGAGCGCAAGCTCTGAGACTTAAGCACAAATTGGCAGGTGCAGGGCTAAGCCGGACTTAAGCCCTGAGAAAATAAAAATGTTTATCTGTAGCTTCTTGTCCAGTGCACTGGCTGGGCTGCTGTCATGCTAACAAGAGTAAATGATGTATGAGCTTGTCTGTGGTGTACTTGATAGTGCAGTGCTGAACTGGATTTTTAGTCACAAGACAGATGTTTGTCATATTTTGAATATACTGCTGAAAGAAAGTAAGATAGAAATAGATGCAAAGCTAGGGTATGATGGAGGTCTCATAAGCCCATATTGGTTAAAAGAAGTAAAAATGTGAGATAAGAGCATTTTCTAGTATGTTTATCTTCCTCTGTTTAAGGAATATATTATGTTCAAGGCATTAAAAAAAAATTACAGTAGTACATGTTGCTCCTGTAAGCAACACCTGAAAGTTCCTTTCCCCTAGTGCCTTGGAAAGGATGAAGAAAAAAGTAGAGAGATTGATTCTATCCTTTTTCCAATGAACTGTCTTAAAGCATTTCCTTTCCTGTGGACCTCAGAAAGACTCAGGCAAAGAGGGTTCCATTAAGCTCTCCCTAGAGAGTCCTACCATCAGCAAGATATTTTTAAAAGGAGATGTGCACAATAGCTGTGTTTTCCCCAGTCTCTCAAACTTCTCACTTAAATATACAGAGGCATCATACCGTGCTTCTAGACATCCATGGATATGTCAGCATTTTGTGCAATCACTTATGAATGTTGCAACCTAGAGGATAATATAGCCTTTTCTTATTATATACTGTTCATATGAAAAACTAACTTTTCCAGATCACATTCCATTTTGTCTTCTTTGGGTTCAATTATATGTTTCCCTTTTAATGTTTGGCTACTTTAACCACTAGCTTTTTAAATATATTTGTTCCTGATATATGTGATTGGGGAGTAACCAAGAGCAACACAAAAGTATCTTGATCTTTTCTCCAAAGCAAGATGAAACACACTAAAATTAGATTAAAATGTGAGGATGATATTAAATAATAGAAAATTAATGAAGATTAATAGGTTTATGTTTAATTTTTACCTTCGCATTGTGTTTTATTTTTCCTTTTTTTTTATCATCATGTGCAGTAATAGCTCCTTCCCATTCTCTTGATAGAGAATTCTGATGTATCCACATATGCCATTTTCAGGTGGATATTTCTACTGCCATCTGATATCCTTTTAGACCATTTTTTTAAAGATCTGTATTACAAAATGTAGTATGGCATAAATGGATGAAAATAGTCTGTGAAGAAAGCTGAAGCACAAATTGTTTGTTATGGTGTTAAATTTATAATCTGTTGTCTTCTGCCTGTCCTGGTTCCACTGGCATTCCTGTTCCACCTTTAGTTTACTGTTCTTTCTTTGTTCCTACCTTAACAGGTTCATTAAAAAAAAAAAAAAAACCAAAAAAAACCAACAGTTATGCATAGGAATTTACAAGAATGTAACAAATACACCCATTTTATTTACATTCTTCAGCAGTCCTTAGCCAACACAGCTATCTCCTGTGCCAAATTTTGCTGAAGTAAGCTTATGTGTTGACTGTATTCCCTCCTTTATACCATAGGTTCTAGTCCTTCCTGTTCTGCTGTGTGCTAGACAAATCATAAAAACAAAAGGAAACTTTTTGACCTTTTAATGCAATGCTCCTGGTTTTCCATTGTGTTTATTTAACATCTGTTTGAGTTTAGAATTTGTTCTTCTCCCAGAGTGAGCCTCTAGAAGGTAAAGATATTACATTGAATTGATTAAAAAAAAGGCAGCTTCTTACTTGTGTCATTCTTCTTCCTTCTTATTTTAGATTTGGCAATATATCTGTGATAATACATAATTCTATGCAGTGGATAAAAATAATATTTCTAGGAATATTTTTTGGGAAAAAGTAACTCATGGCTCTTTAATATCATTTGTTCTTTGAACTCTAGCAGGTAACTTGTGGGAAAAGCGCTTTAGGAGAAGGAAGACCTAAGGGCATGGATAATGATAAAATGAATGTTCTCGGGCAAAACCTGGCTATTTCCAAGATCAGGATGTGCTATGACATGATTTTTTTGCTCCCTTTGCATGTCTTTCTAGGTTTCAGAACTGATTTGTTGATGTTTAAGCATTTATTAAATCAATTATTTTGTTTCATATGTATCATTTACACAGGCCATTCACTAGACAGCACATTCAATTACATATTAATTCTCCTAAGATTTAGGTAGGTATGATGACATACAGAAAATCTGTGTTTTTACACACTTAATTTCACAATTTTGAGTGAACAAAAGTGAAAAGATGGTTTTCCCCGAGAATCGTGTCTGATTATTGTAAATAAATTCAAGAAATAGTGGTGGAAAGAAGATACAAAGAAGATAGTTCACATTTAACAAGTTGTCTTATTTTGGTTGAAATGTTTCAGCATGCTCTCAAAGTGTGATCCAGCTTAAATTGTGGGATGCCTTGCCTAGCTACAGGGACAAGTCCAAGGCCTCACACAAGTTTTGTCTTGTATCTTTTAGTCCATTATTTTAGTTATGAAAAATATAAGAAATTTTAGTAAACATTAATATTTGACTGAGCTGATACATATGTTCATATCCTAACAACTTTTTAAAAAAAGATAAATAAGCACTTGAATTCACTTCTCCTTCTTTACTTTGTCTCTATCTCTTAAGAGAATTCAGATCAAATAATAACACAGTTTTAGTGACTTATATTGTCCTAACAGACAAAGTGTAAAGCAGCAGGTATTCCTGTTGAAAGGGACATGCCTCACAAAAATATTGACAAGTCTGTGATTAAATGAATTAATTTTACCTTAAGGGTAATATCTTTCAGATTATGTATTTTTAAGTTAATTTTATAAAAGTGGAAATTAATTCTCTTGTTCTATGATTATCTCAGTTTGACATATTTTAAGTAAAGCATTTTGTTTTGAAATACTTGCAAAGATTTGGGGCTTTCTGTTTGTGCTTCCCCACTCACTCTGCACCAACTAAATGCTGTGAAAGAGATTTGAAAATCTATAATAACTACCCCTATTACCTTTCTGGAAAACCCACATTTTAGAGCAAGAAAATCTGTACGTATATGCTTCAAAGATAATTTTAAATAAACTTTTTACTGTAAATTTGAATCTTGTTCCACCTTGCTATGCAGTAGAAAGTAAATGTGATTAAAAAAGTGAGAATATCTTTAATCTTTTCTTGTACTTTTTCTTTCTTTTATGTATTGCTGAGCATAGAAGTTATTCTGAAATATCCTGGGCTGGTCTCTTCTTCTTGTCAATAAATATGCAGAATTTTCTGCAGTATGCATTTTCAGGTGCAATTAAAATTTGGTTTGTTCAGGGAGATTCAATATTGCTTTTCTAACTTAATGCTGTCGTTACAATTACTGTATGACATAGAGAGATAAATAACATCACTGAGGAAATTATAGTGATAGCTCTTGTTCTGAATGTCATTTAATATCCAGTTTGCCTCTTCCTCTTCTGGAAGTCACCACATTGAAGGCAATGGAATAAATGAGTGGAATCAGATTCCATATGTTTAAGTATTCTAGTTGCTCCTTAACATCCATCAGCATGAAGTTTCTATCTTAAATTGTGTCTGTTAATAAGGCTTTGAAAGGTACATTATTTATTTGCACATAAAACTCCTTATGCTTTGCTTTTCCAGCTGCTGCTGAAGACTGGCAAAAATTTTCAACAGTCCATAGTTTCTCAAATTTTGAAAACTTAATCAGAAGTTAAGGCAGATGAAAAAATTGTATTTCAAAAAATTGAAAAGAATTCCTTGATTACTTCTTATTGCCTTTGATGCCTGAAACTTTCATTATTTTAAGCGGGTGAAATGTGTATTTCATATGGATATTGTTTGAAGGACACTTCTGAGGTGTGTTGTGATCACAAAAGCTTCTATTGAAACACTTTTCAGGTTCTTATTTCACTATTTTGGAGCAGCAATTAACTTTAAAAAAAAGATTGGCAATCATGCAAATTTTTTATGTGAAACAAGAAGCATTTCTAATTTGTGTTTTTAAATGTGTCAAACATTATCTGGAAGGATAGAAGAGTTCTCTGTAAAATTAAATTACACTATTAAAAAAGGAGGAGTTGGTAACTGTCTCTAGTGAAGATTTGCCTCCTTTCTTTAGTATCTCCTCTAATCCTATTCCATCAACTTTCATTTTTCAGGTTAAACTTTTCTGATATTACATGACAAAAGTTAGAGAAACTCAAATTTAAGAGGTTTTACTTTTTATTACTACTATTTTTGAAGAAATAGAGGGACCAGTAGGCTTTCCCTAGCTGTTTGTTCACATACAGTATAGGAATGAAAGAGGTTAATATTTTATCTATCCTCTGCTTGCAAAGTCATGAAGAATAGAGACTCGATAAAATGGACAAAATAAAAAAAAAACAAAAAACCAAACAACAACAAGAAAAAAATATTCACAAAATATTTGAAAACACTAAGAGAAATATTTTGTTCTGTTTTCTATGTTCTGTACTCTCAAGGACATTAATAGAACCGTTGCAAATAATGTAGGACAGTCTCTGGAATTTAGGGATGATTTTAGCACTTTGAAATTACTGAAATATCACTCCCATAAATGACCTTTCACACTCAGCAGTTGATTCACACCCTCCCATGCTATAATCTATGTTAACCATCATATGGTATCCTTTACTATTGCTCCTTATAGGAAATGAGTTTGTGCATCAGTATGATGCAACAGCAGCCACTTCAGCATCTTGCCAACACCAAAAGAGATATCATACTAGGCCTTTCCTCTTCTGGAAGGGCTTTGACTCTGAAGCTTGCCAAGCCCCTCCATCAGCCAGTAAGAATAAGTCTGATGAAAAACAATCTTTGTAGAAAAAAATGAATAGTTTTTTTTAGTAATGTGAATCACGTTATCAAAGGATGTGATGAATCTGAGGCCTGAATCACAGCATCAAAATACCAGGGAGACTGAGGTTGTCACAGTAATGAAATGGAAGGAGAAATTTCCTCCTTTTTTGCAGCACTAAACTGTTAAATTACAACAGCTGTGACATTTAACCTCACCTTAAAACTGCCTTGTACTCTTTGCATGTCTCCCCTACCTCCTGTCAGTTTGTCAGTGGAGGAAAAATGAGAGCTGTGCTCACTTTCAGAAAAGAACTTATTTCTCTGGTATGTTCCTCTTTGGGGAAAAGCAGACTGGCAGCCAGATAGGGAGGTTGAAATCACCTAGAGCTCTGACACTTCCCTTGCCATCAAAATACCTGCTGCAACAGTAGTCAAACTGCTGCAACAGTAGTCAAACTGCTGAGTCAGTAAGGATCATTAAGAACTGTAAAGATCTGTACAATTTACCTGATCTAGTGGAGCAAACCCCAGATCGGATCAGTTTTATAAAAGCACTTCACTACATACTTGATAGTGAAGTAGTTTGTTCTTGGTTTTTGTTGTGTTTTGCTGTTGTTGTTGTTTGGTTTTTTTTTTTGTTTGTTTTGGTTTTGCTTCTTTTCTTGCTCTTTTTTTTTAAGTTTTTCTAAAAACTCCTTTGTTTTTTGTGATTCTGGATCTGTCAGTCCTTTGTGATAAAGACAACCCCCCCCCCCTTCAAAGTCTAGGGATTTGGTTGGTTGGTTGGTTGGTTGGTTGGTTGGTTGGTTGGGGTTTTTTTTCTTGTTTATTTCTGGCTTCCACAATGCTGGAGATTAGAGGGACTGGGCAAACTAAGCTAAATCTGTGTGTAGATCTTTAAACAGGCAATGTTTTAAGAGTTTCCAAGTTTGTACAGTGTGTGTTGCTGCATCTTAATCTTCAGCTTGATCAGGACCGTCTTTCTTTCCATGCATCTAGACTAAAGGTCTTGAGGGGAATTCCTAATACAGAATCACAGAATCAGAGAATGGGTGAGCTGGGAAGGGACCTTTGGAAGGAAACTGGTCCAGCCCCTCTGAGGCCACCTAAAACTAGAAGTCCAGCACCATGTGCTGTCAGCTTCTGAATACCTCCAAGGATAGAGACTCCATGTCAGCATTGTGCATGTGCTCATGTCACACTCACAGTAAGAAAGTGACTCCCAGTGCTCAGAAGATACCTCCTGTGGCTTTGGTTTGTGCCCATTGCCTCTGGTCCTGTTGGTAGACACCACTGAAAAGGGCCTGGCTCCATCTTACTTGCACCATCTCTTTGAGCATTTGTACACATTGGTAAAATCTGTCTTGAGGCTTCTCTTCTCCAAGCTGAACAGTCCTATTTCTCTCAGAATTTTCTTGTAGAAGAAATGGTCCAGTCCCTTCACCATCTTTGCAGCTCTTCAGTGAATTGTCTCCAAGTTGTCAGCATCTCTTTTGTACTGGGGGGCCTGGAACTGGACACAGTATTCCAGATGTAGCCTCATCAGTGCTGAGTATTACCTATTTACAAGTATTACCTATCTCCATGTACTGACAATGCTTGGCCTCATGCAAGCTGGGAGCCTCCTGCATGGCAAAGGCACATTACTGCTTCATGATTAATTCAGTGTTCATCAAGATCCCTGGTATTTTTCTACCAAGCTACTTTCCTGCTGTGTGTCTCCTGGCATATATTGTTGCATGGGTTGCTCTTCCCTGGATATGTGACTTTGCACGTCCCTTGTTGAGTAAAGTAATACATTGCTTTAAAAGACTATAAAATTTGCTTTCTTTACGTATAGATCTCAAACTGTTTTGAGGACCCCGGGTCACATTATTTAATTCATTTTCTTAAATAAATTTTAAAAATTAAGAAATTTAGAACTAGGATTTCAGTCATAAAATCAAGCTGCTAGTTCCCTTTCTTTTGTCTTATGTTAATGACTCCTAGGTACTCTGTACAAATATGATGTTATAAGTGATCACCAGCAGCGCTCCTCAGGGTTTAGTTCTAGCAATGTTTCTATTTGATACATTTTTCAACAATATACAAGCAGAAGTTTAATATACTATTAGCAAGTTTTCTGATGATACCAAACTGGGAGGTGCTGAGGACTTGGCCTTGCAGAGGAATCTAGATAGATTAGAGCACTGAACTATTAATACTGGCATGAATATTAACAAGTCTAAAATTCCTAGTTCTGTGATTCTGCACCTGGGACAGAGTATTGCCTAATATAAATTGTGAGAGGAGTGGCTGGACAGCAGCCCTGCAGGAAAGGATATGAGGGTGCTGCTCAGCAGCAGGCTCTACACGTGTCAGCAGTGGTCCTTCAGAGCCCAGAAGGCAAAATGCATTCTAGGGTTCACCAAACACTGCATGACCAGCTGAGAAAAAGACGTGATTATCTCACTGCACTCAGTGCAGCCTCACTTTGAGCGCTGTGTGCAGCTCTGGGCCCCACGATTTGAGGAGTGAGAGTCCTTCAATGCCTCTAGAGAACACTGATGAAAGAGCTGGAGGGAATGTATTGTGAGCAGCAGCTGTGGACTTTGGCTTTGTCTGCTTTGCAATAAGAGAGTCTGAGGGGTAATGATAAAGATATTAAGCAGGACTCACCCTAAACTGAGCCATGTGAAACATCACTAGTGACCATCTGCCAACCTGACGTAGCACCATTCACCACTATGAAGATACCAAGCAGAAATTTATCATATATAAATACATATAATTCTCTTAGTTGCTTCATTTAGTTTATTATTATTGAAGAAAATTTTTTAAAGTTAAAAAAACCTAAAAAACATAAATGAAAGAAAAATTCTTACTTAAAATTGAAATTACCTGGATATATAAACATAAAACTGAGATATTTTCTCACACCGATTTTGTGTAAATATTGGTAGATGTTTACATTAACAGAAAGAGTTCAAATTCCATACTGAAAGCATCTCTACTAATGAAATGAGGGAGCGTAAAAAAAGAAGTGGATAGAAACCCCAGAAAAACATGTGAGCAGAAATACTGAACACATGGCAACATTCACTATAGTGCATTGTTTCATAATGATCTTGGTAGAAAAAATGCCAGGGTGTGTGGATTGAACCATAAAGAGCAAGCAATTACATTTTGAGACAATAAAGATCACTTACTGGATGTGGTGCATTTATTTAAAATAAAAGTACTGCAAACAGTATCTCTAATGGTATGAGAGTGGCAGACTTCCAGGTCATTTTGGAGAAGTACTTGGTCTCTGTATGCAATAGCAGTCTTGTAAGTACATGCAGATGAAACCTATTCATTCTTTCCTAGAAATTAATATGAAGAAGAAATTCTGTATTGCTAAATCAGTAGATAAAGTCAGTGCCCAGGAAAAAATTTTAAAAATGCTCAAAAACTTAATCCACAGTTCCATGCAGGTAACTGACTATTCTCCTGAACAAAATCTGCAGGTTATCTTTTCCAATCCAGTATTTTTATGAACACATAAAGGCAAACTATTTATTTGTAATAGCTTGAAACTTACCAGCCTTAGGCATATTTAAGTGACAGAGTGAATCTTTTCTTGTGAGTATTCAAAAAAGACATTCATTAGCACTAGATCTTATTTATATTAGTTTTGTTCCATAGCCAGAGATTCCTGTTTGAGATTTCATGTAGGTTCTCTACCTGCTCTGTAATGATGATTTAGATTTTTCAGTATTGTCAAGCAGAATCTCAAGAATGCACAACCCATTCCCAGTCACAGATACAAAATCTGCAAGTAAACACCCTTGGTTCAGTGCCAGTAGTGCATGTCAAAATTTTCAGTTTCAAATGGAACTCATCTTACCCCAGTAAAACATACACAAGGGCTCATACAGATGCTTTGAAAAGCCTTAAAAAGGGTTTTAGTTTTTGGTTTTGTAGAATTTTTTGTTGTTTGTTTTCTTGTTTGTTTGTTTTTAATTTAGATTTACTTATATGCAATATAAAACATCGTAAAGTGAAAATTTGTTTGGCAAAGAAATAGAAAAGCATAATTGCTGAAATTTACCAGTGCCTCATGCCAAGTTGAAGTAACCTAACAACCTGAAATTTTATTCTTAGTCATTGAACAATTAATCCAAAGAAATTGTTACACTTTTTAGAGAACATGATACAAATTTACCGTACAGAATTGGTATGGTAAATTGGTTTTCAGAATTATGATTCTAACTTTATTTTAAAGTGCATTATTTTCAGTATCCGTGACAAAGGATGACACATCTTTTATAAGCTGTTAGTTTGTGTCCTCTGCCTTCTTACTTCAACTAAGACTCCATTCTTATTTAAAAAGGAAACAAAGAAAAATTGGTGACCAAAATAGACTTGCTTCTAGTTACATGGCAAGGATTTTTTGTGTATATGTTTGTGATAGATAGATAGGCATGGATGATAATGAAAAATAATATCTTGTGACTTTGAAATATAAATGAAACATTTTAATTTCTTTTGAAAAATAGTTTCAAGATCCACAACAATCTTACATATAAAACTTTTTTTCTATAAACTTTACATATAAACATTAAAGAACCTACCTGAAACATAAGACACTCTACTTGGCAATTAAAATACCGGTTAGCTGTGTTCTGGTTAGTATTCTTGGACTGAGATAACTGTTTTATATTATAGACTGTTAAAAGACTTTTACTTTTCAGAGATTTCTAGTATGATTTACAAAAAAAGTTTAAGCAGACTATTTTGTAAAATACAAATTATACTTATATGCCTGAATAATGATTTTTCTGAAAAGTGGAAATATATTTCAATGTACATATTTGGGAGTCAAGACTAAGATCCAAAGATAATTTTCTGGATAAAAAAGTTTGCTTTTTCCCTAGAACCCCTTTTTTGCAAAGGACAGGATGAAATAATTTCTTACATATAGAAGTATCTATACCTTTTAGTGCAAAATTGCTGAAATTCTAACTGGTCTGTTTCATGTAACACTTGTCTGTTTTCCTTTCTCCTCCATATACCCCCATTTCTTCATTGAATCATAATTCAGCCACCAACATAATGTCTAAGATGCTGGGTTAGGCAGCCTTCTGCCTCTAAAATTTTCTCCTGACATTGCTTCTCTTATCAATATGGCAATGTACAGATGGGTACATGGCTAACTAAACTGAAAATATCAAAGAAAAAGTGCCTTTCAGAAATATTTTTCCTTCCTATTTAAGCCATCTAATTGGAGAAACCTGTGGGATAATGGCTTTGAAAACAGGCTGCTTTTATTAGCATTTTGTCTGTTCTTCACTCTTTTCCTTTCACTCTAGCAGATGTTTTAAGGGGTCACTGACTAAAAGCCCTTTGACCTTTGTAAGGGTTTCTCCTGTTGAGTGCAAGGGTTCATTGACAGAAACAACTTCCAATTTTAATGTAGTACAATGCAACCAGGAGAAACTTCATTTTAGTAGCATGGAGGTTAGTTTGGTCACTCTCCAGAAATTGAGTAGGTTACCATTCAAATTCATATGGAGTCCCACATCACAGCTCAAATTCTTCCCTGTTACTAAACCAAGTTAAAGGACCTGTGTTTTGCATGGCAATCTTACTGTAAACATATATTGCACCTCCTTAATGATGCAATGTTGTTATTGGGCTCTTGCTGTCCAGGTAAATCCTTAGAACATGAATGGTGAGGCAATGTAAATGTGACTGGCGTCTTGCTTAGTGTTTGCTGTTTGGAGACAGGAACTAGTAGCCTGGTCACTCCTGCCAGATGTGTTATACAGATTTCTACTACAATTGACTGGCATATCTTTACTGAAAAAAAATTATTTTATGTTTTTAGCCCTGAAAACACTTTGTTCGTACCACAGTCTTGCACAAATATTTAGTGTTCAATAGAAGTTTGTTTACTGAAATACCAGCTTCAGTCATAGTTTTAATGAAGACTAGTGCGGCTTAAAACTCAATTTCTATGTTTCAATAGCACATAATTTATCAACTCAGATATGTACTGCTCCCAGAGTGTTGACATGTAGAGAGAGTGTTTTAATGAAATTAGTTTTTACAATATGGACAGAGTGCTCGCACAGTACTGTTTAATCAATTAGCAGTGGAAAGAACAAAAATATCTCCTTTCAGTAGATCCAATTGCTCCACACTCTGCTGTTGAAGCAGATGATGGATATTTAATACTAAATAGGTGCCCTGGTTTGTGTGCTGAAATGTTACCTCATTACTTAAAGAATGTGCTTATAGAACTGATATATTGCATTATTTGGTCATATCGTGTCAAGTTGAATTGACTTATAATGTAAACTATGTAATATGATGTGAAATCCTGTAATTTGCCATAATTTGATATGACATAATTTAGCAGGTCAGAATGTAAAACAAACAAAAATTTGTCCATGAGGAAATTCATGCTGCTCATTTAGGCAAACGTGAAAAGTGTTTTGCCAGAAAATTAAATGGAAACATATTTCATATAATGAAATTCCCTAGAAATATTCCCTACATAACGGGATAGAATATTTTCACCAAAAAAAGATCTTAAAGATTATGAATGCTTAGTTTTACCGAGTGTAGGTCTAAGTAGTGTCTTGAACAGTTGCCATTTTCCTCAAAAGCCATCAGAATACAGGATCTGGCATTCTAGTAATATTTTAGTACAGTGAATGACAACTTCTCTTCCCAAGTCATTAGCATAGACATGTTAACAGTCATGCTGAAGCAGAAAAAATATTTTTGTGTGTAGGAGTTGATGGACTCATAGCTTTGTATCTGATCATTGAGTCAAGAGATTTATGTTAACATGAAATCCATGTCAACCAGAACCGATAGTGTCAGGTAGGTGTCACCCACAGTATCAAAGAGTGATTGACAGAAAATTCATTACTTGATTAGGGGCTTAATTGTTTTGCTTACTCAAGACAACTCCTACTTATCAGCTTCAGGCACTCACCAGGGAATAAGCTCTGGTGCTATAGAGAAACAAAACCAAGGTGAATAATACAGAAAAAAAGACCATATATATGGGAGAAAAACAGTGCTTGAAATAAAGCAGAAGACAATCCTATATGTTATTTCAAGTGATCTTTGGCAGAATTATTTCACTAAGCTACAGCTATGTGAAATGATCTACAATTGAAATTCATGCTGAGCTTAGAGATGCAGCAATCTTCCAGCCTCGCTACAACCCAAATCTTTATAATGGCCAATCAAAGAGTAATATATGAAAAATACTAAATACTATCAATCCATGACAAGATTGTGCTTTTAAAGCTGTATTGTGAATTTGCTTTTTATTTAAGATGTAAAAATGAAAAAAAATCTAACTTTATTGTATAAATATTTTATATTACACATTGTTAAAAGGTACCAAGGGTCTTGATACCCATTTCTTTAGTTAAATATCACTGTATTTTGTATGAGAGTTTTTCTGGAAAAAGAAAAAATGCTTCAGAAACTTTTTTTTTTTTTCAAATATCAAATATATTTTGATTCTGTTCAGTTAAATTGTTTCTTATAAGTCAATGACTTAAGAAAAAAATGGAAGTTAAGTCAAATGTCATTTGCGTATCCTTCCTCCCTAAATTAATCTATAAACCTGTGAGTCTGTGTAATAAAATTATTTGAGCATGTACAGAGTTTTAAAAGAGTATAAACACAAAGAAGCAATGTTGCAGAACTGCACAATGGCTGAGGTTGGCAAGGATACCTTCAGATCTTCTCCAACTCATGTGCTCAAAGCATGGACAGCTAGTGTAGGTTAAGGAGGTCTGTGTCCAGTTGGGTTTTGATCATCTCTAGGGATGGGGATGCCACAAAAGAAATGAGAAATCTTCTGTGTTTGATCACCCTCATAATTTTATATTATGTTTCAGAGGAATTTCTTGTATTTGCCTCTTGTCCGGTCACTAAATAACATCAAAAAGAGCCTGGGTCTGCTTTCTTCACAGCTCTCTTGAACATGGATAAGATGGCCTCTCTTCTTCAAGCTGAAAAGACCCAAGCCTCAGACTCTCTTTATATGAAAGATTCTTCAAAGCCTTAATTATCTTAGTTATCTTTGTGGGCTTGCTCTAATAAGTCCATGTCTCTCCTGGACTGGGGAATCCAGAATAGGATGCTCCAGATGTGTCTCATCAGGGCTGTGGAGGGGAAAAGGATCACTTAACCTGGTGGCAGGATTCTTAATAGTGCATTCCAGGGTGCTCTTAAGACTTCTTTGCTGCAATGCCACATAAGTATTTCATGGTCAGCTTGTTCACCAGTGCCTCCAGCACCTTCTCTGCAAAGCCAGTTCTTACCCAGTTGACCACCCATGTGTATTAGTGCCTGATGCTGTTCTTCCCTCGTCACAGGTCATTGGTGTTTTCCTTTGTGAAACTTCATGGTGTTCTGATGTGCACATTTCTCCCAGCTTTGAGGTCCCTCTGTGGTCCCTTTTTAAGGCAGTGCACCCATCTCACGCATTCTTGACACTCTGCACAGTTTTTAAAAATCATCCATGTCATTAATGAAGAAGTTAAAAAGCTTCGCCTCTATTATCGGCCAGTAATCACTGAAAGCATATATAACAAGCACAGATAAAAGTGAAAAAATGCATAGGATTCCTCGACCCTTCCCATGTTCTTTGTCACCAGTTCTCCTTTTCTAATCAGCAGAGATGATGGTGGGCCTTCATTTTCCCTCATCTTCCTTTTACTCATGATACCTTTGGAGGAGTCCCTCTTTCCCTGCATGTACCTCAGCAGGTTCACAAGTCCAGGTAAACTTTTTCTTTCCTTACACCAGCCCTTGCATGTTCAGACAAGTGTCTTTATATTCCTTCTGGTGATCAGGCCCTGTTTCACTTGAATACTTTCCATTTATGTTTAAATTTTGTTAGGTTCTCCTTACTCACCTGTAAATGTCTGTCACCTTTTCTTGGCTGTCATTTTTGGCTTGATATATTTTTGGAGTCTGAAGGAGCTGATCTTTGAGACTGTGTGATTTAGATTCATTCTCTGCATTAGCTGTTACATAATAGCCTTCTCAAAATTATTTTTTCAGAACAGTGATAGTTTGCCTTGACTTAGAATAATATTATTATAATATTATAATATAATTATATTATTATAATATTATAACAATTATATTATATTATTATATCTTATTATAATAATATTATTATTATATTATTCTTAGAATAATATTATTATATAAGTAGGGAAAGGGACTATTTGAAAAGATGTTGACGTTCTTGCAAGAAATGATGAATTATAATCAGCCCATATCACGTACAGAATGGTTAGTTTTTTAGCTAAATAAAAAAACTTTCTCTAAGGGCTTCCTTTGTCAATGGTAGACATGTCCAGGACAACATGTCCTAAAAGTAATATCTTATTCAGGTAAGCAGCTGACAAATTGTGTGTTACAGATTCAGAACTGTGAAAGATCCCTGATACATTTTCTGACAATAGAAAATATAATTGTGCAATTTTAGGAGTGTGATGTTACCTTTTTCTGGAAATATCTTCACATTTAATACTCTATTTAAGAAGGAAAAAAATAGCCACAACAATATAAAGCATGTTTCAAGTACAGATAATTTTATTATCTTGTCAGAAGTGTTTACCTATACATATAGAATATATTATGTATAATATACAATACTTATGTAGAATTATGTCTTTACTACTGCTTGCTTCATCAAGCAACAAAGTAATTTTTACGTAGCCTAGTGCATCAATATCTCATCTTCCTTTTAGTTATCTTTATCCAAATTCCTACCAAAATCTTCAGTGTATTCAAAGCAAATATGAAAACAGGTACTAAATTAGGTGTCAGTGCAAAGCGAACCACTGTGGAGTTTGGCAGAGCTTTGTTCTTTAATGCCCACCTGTCTTGTTGCTAGGTGCTCAGACTCACAGGGAGCCTTACTGAGTTATTCAGATGCTCTGGGCCAGAGGAGAGCCAGAATTTTCTCAGTACTAAAAATGTGCACATGCACAATGAGGTTTTCCTCAGTCAGTCCCCACATAGCAAGGGTCATATCAATGAGTGTCTCTCTCCATGACGACAATTGACAAAGACTACAGTTGGGGCTTTATGTGCTGATTACCCACCTTTAGCAACTAATTCTTAGGCAGATCACATTCCAGTCAAATTCCAGCAGTCACAGCCTTCCTAGAGAGTGAATTTCCAAGTCACTTGTTTAAGTTCATCAATATACTTACGTATCAGCCCATAAGGATAGGGGTGGATAATTTTCACACTTAACAAAAAAGACCCAAAGGTTGTTTGGGTTTTTATTTTATCCTTAGCATGACAAAATATTTCTGTGTAGTATTTCAACTTGTTCTGAAGGAAAAAAATGGTTTCCATTTAAAGTTATATCCATGGTAGAGCAGCTTTTAAACTCTTTGTTAGAAATGTACCAGATGTGTACATTTGTTCAGTCTTATTGAACTTCTGTGTTGCTAATATCTATAAAAATTAGAAGATATTTTCTTCCCCAAATGACTTCTATTAATTTGGATACACCTCAGTCATCTGAATTTAAATTCTTATCAGCTCCTCATTTCACAATAGGTTTTTTTATTATCATTACTGAGATTTTTGAGAAAATGAGAATCCAGCATTAATATTATGCCTAAATTGATATTATTTGCACAACATTTGTCCTAGTTGCATCAATAATAGGAATTTCATTATTTTAAGCAAATCCTAATATTTTAATGGACAGTGTGTCAGTAAACCTATTGATTTTGTTGATAGATAACTTTTGGACTCCTCCAGAGGTTTTAAGTGCTAACATAATTCACAAATTTAGTTTTCATTATTTAACTGCATGTTACAGTATAAGAAAGAGTCAACAATGATTCCAGGGCCTGATCAAGGTAAAAGAAAAATAATAGCATTCCTTCAGCCTACAATAATTCTACAAGTGTTACACAGATCTGTTGCTTTTATGTTTCAGTTAAGTCTATAGCCAAGTCTACAACATAGAATTTTACATAAGGGCTCTGTTCTTAGCAGACTGACAATGATAGTAGCACTTAAAGTTTGAAGCATCTTGAATTATTTCTGCTCATTCAATGTCCCAAAATGTAAATACTTAATTAGAGAAAGCAAAATGGCATGTAATCAATTATTCTGTGATGCCAACAGATGGTCTAGCTGCCTAGCTTGCTCATTCAGTTTCTTGCATACGTGCTTTTTTGGTTAAAAGGATGTAGCCAAGTAGCAGAGAGGAATGTTTCCTGACTGTGCTATTGTCACTGATTCCACTTTAAACAGGAGCAATTTTTCATAGAGGAGAAAGTTCCCCTTCCCTGAGAATTCACAACACTTAATTCAGGAGAACTTCTGGAGTACTATGTGAAACAGAGAAAACAGGAGATTGCTGAAAGGAGCAGAGTAGTTTTTCAGCTAGAAAGCCACAGGCACAAGAAACTTTATTTGAGATTTGCAGGAGGGACAAGGAAACTTATTCCTCTGTAAATCAAAGAAAGTTCTGAAATGGAAAGAAAGAATCCAGAGGATGACGTTTCCTCCACCAAACCACTGGAATGGTTGCAATTGCTTATCAGATACTTTATTTAATTTATTTTCTTCAATATCTTATTTTCTGTGCTTTGATAAAACCTAATTTACAAACCTTTTGCTACCTATTGTCAAACTTACATGAAGAAAAAAGAGGTAGTAGGATGAAAGTGCTCATCTCAAGCTGTGACTGACTCACAATCCCCTGACAAATGTATGCAAAATTGTCATTTGTACACTATTTGTCCAGTGCTTCTCAGGAAAGATGAAACTGTGAATGCCTCTTTACATGGAATTTTAAACAGTGTGTTAATGGGAAACAGTCCCCGTTCTGTAACGATATCTGAAAAATGAAGTAACAGTTTGCTTCTACACTTGATTAAAATGAAGATCTTGGTTATGGTAAGACTCCTTCTATTGCCTTTCAGTTGATGTGTCTGTTATCCAAACCATATAAAGAATGTTCAAACTCATTAGTTAGGAACTTCCCTTAGTATTTCCAAGAGTCATACAGTGAACATTGGCTTTGAGAGTAAAGTGACTCTGGTTCAAAGTAAAGAAAAATCCTATATTTGTCCTAAATTTTATGTCACTCCAAAAACTAATGGAAGGAGCAGGGAGCAAAGCATGAGTGTTTTAAGGGGATTTTTTGTTGTTATATTCATTTAAAAGGTAACATAGATGGATAAGGAAATGTTAAAATGATTTTGTGGCAAGTGTGTGCATATGCTTCAACAAATAGCAGTGACAAAACCACTGTCAGTGAAAAAAAATGAGAGTTTCTTGTGACCAAAATGGTACAAAATCAGTTCTTTTTTTAAAAAAAATTATTATTCAAAAGAGTAATATTATCCTATATTTCTTCCAAACTAAAACTACCAGAAGTGTGTGCTTATACCAGCATATATGAGTCATTCATAAGAGCTGAAAGTGTCAAAGAGAGCATGCCTTTTGTGTGATTGATTTTTATTTCTTGTTTATAATTTTGATTTTTAACCATTATTGCACAAGTTCTCAATGCAGAGAAATAACTATTTAGTGAAGATGATTTAGCCCATGGATTATGGGTGTAGAACTTCACAAACTTAAAAGTCAGACTTGAAAATACAGCCAAAATTAGCATGGTCAAGATTCAGTGAAGACAACTTATTTCAAATACTCAATATGACAAATGCAGTAAGTTGTTTGGTGTGACTGTACAATCACTACTCATCTAAGTGACGAAGTTTCAATCTGCAGAACTACTTTAAAAATATTTTGCTGTTAAGGTAAGAAAAGTTTTTATTGGTAATATAAAGTTGAAGTGATAACTTCAACAAAGAAGTATTGATCAAAAATAAGGTGTTAATTTCCAGAAAGGGCTATAGTTCTTCAGTGTGTCTTTTTAAAGTGTGATTTCTTATCTGAAATCACTTCCTATTAAGAATAGATCCAAGTACGGGACTGAATCCTTCTAAAAAGATTTAAACCATTTGTGGTTTACATGGATGAATACAGTAAATGTTTCTGATATACTTTGATGATCTTGAGAAATATCATTATGACTTCAGAGAAGAATGATGACTTGGTGTGTTTTCAGAATATTTGAGACGAGCTGAACTAATAGGTAAAAGCTTTTGCTCTATACAAGAAAATGCAGGTTAAATTTATGTTTCTTTAATCTATTGCTTGAATGACAAGTAGTTTGCATGCAGATTAATGTCTTGTATCTATAGTAGTATTTTTTTTCAGTTTTTCTCTCGATACTAAAAATGGAGAAAATTGACACAATGAATAATCATATCAGGAAGTAATTAAAGGACTTTTTAATGTATTTGTTTTCATTTTCTCAGCAAATGATTCAATTATGTGTTTTGAGATTTTTTTAAATTTTGTCTCGTTTTATTAATACCTCTTCCTTTCATTCTTGTAACTAATTTAAACAAGAAATTTAAAAAAATTCTTTGAGATAGGTTTGTGTTGAGCTTTCTGAGACAGATATGTTTGTTTCACTGTAAGATTTTTCCAGTGTTATTGTTTCTTAAGAATGATACCACTTCTTGTTTACTAAGCAAATTATTTTTTGATTCAGTAATATATTATTTTTTTCATTTCAAAATATGCAATTCCATAATTCCCTTTGTGAATAAAATGTAATATGATGTAGAACTGCTGAAATAAACATCTGAAAAAAACAGAGCCTTTCACATTCTTCTCAATAGACCTCACATTAATGTGCAGATTTTGCGGTATTACTCTGTGATGTTATCTATTTGTAATATACTCTGGCAGTAGAAACGTACTGAAAAGAAAATTTAAGTTTGAAGCTTTGAAGTACCTGGAATATGTTAAAATGAACTCTCCAACTAAAAGTGCTGAAGAGAATCCTCCAAACCTAGGATTTCATTGTTTCTCTGACACTCAAAAAGATTATTCTAAATATTGGTTCTGCCACGGGAAATTTGTGGGTGTGAATTTAATTTTAAAACCAGCAAATACAACTGCCCCATATTTGCAATAACTAAAGTTCAAAGGTTGTTTTTTTTTAATAACTGCAAATCAGTGAAGTTATTGTATGTTATGTTAAAATTCACCGTAATTTCTCCTTTGAATGACGTTCTTCTTAATATTTCCTTTACAAAAGAAAATTCTATTTTGCCATAAAATACCAAGGTGGATTCCTATTATAGAGAAAGATTATCAGAGAGAGACATATTTTATTTCTATAATAGCATAACAAAGAAATCATAATACCTTTTAGGTTTTCTTTATCATATTATATTGAGGCTTTTGTGGTTTAAAAAATCAAATGTTATGCATTTGACATAACATACTGATTTCTTTTCATTTCTTCATTCCTTTATTTATTAATAATTTCTTTTGGTAAGTTAAAAAAAATAACCAGACATGGTTTATCGTTAGTCTTAAAATTTGTTTGCTTATGTTGGCACCTAGGATATGCAGTCTTCAAACAAAAAGCAGTAGCAAAGATATCTTTAATTTTTTTAGGTGAATTTCACACAATCTCGTGTAAAATATCTTAAATGTTCTGAATTGTCCCCTTGCACGCTTCTGCTTTCTTCCACCTTTTCTCTTCTGCTCTGAGTCCCACCATACCTAGCTGAGCTATACAAGGACTTAGGCTCCAGTCTCTAACCTTCTGACTCATCAGTTTGATCCTTAATATACCATGAAGCCACTGCTGGTGAGCATATGCACAGGCACTGGAGGTGGCTGGGGTCTTCACTCAGTGCCTGGGCAAAGGTTGAACATCCCATTAGAATCAAAGCTTGGCCTTCCTTACCACTGAAATGTGAGGAGCAATGCAAAATTAAATCTTCTCCTGTCATGGAGCTCAGGCCAGAATGAGGGATAAGGCCACATACGAGACTTGTAAAGTGCTTCCATTTCCCACACAAGCTAACCATACATCTTTGAAACTGGTACTCTGCTAAAGAAATACAGTCAATAATGCTTTCCTAGTTCCTTTTCTGCTGCATTTTAACTTCTGAAGCAATATCTATCATTGATTGTTCTTCTTGCAATACTCTATAAAAAGAATGTATAAAGCAGAGTATTAATTTGGGCCTGATACTAGTATTTATTATTAGAAAGTCAATAGAACTATCAGTATTTGCAAGAGATGTAGGGTGTTTCTGCTACAGTTTGCTGCTTTCCTATACTTGAATACAATTCATGCTGGAAATTATTGTATAGGTTGTATATCCACTAGTTCTCCCTGGCAATAGCTGATCTTTCATTTTTTAAGAAAATATGAGTGGGAAAGTAGCTTTCCAAAAAGGAACAGTTAAGAGCAAATGAGATTCTGGCAATAAGTTTCTGCATATTTTTTGAAAATATGAAACAGTTGCTGTGTAATAATTTATCACTACATCATTAATAAAAAATAAAGCAATTGGTATTGATACCATAATTAAAAATGTTGCAGGCACCAGAAACATTTTTGAACAATTTAATATTTGAAATCAGACCTGAAGAAGTAACCAAAACAGATAAGGTACCTGTGAGGGATATTTTTTTTTATCCACGTTAAATTTTGTTTGCACAGAAATGGTAGTGACAGATGTAGGTAAAAAAAGACTGGACATTTCATAAGAGATAAACAAGCAGAGGAACAGTAATGAGTACATTGGAGAAATATCTGAGCTACAGATTTTATTTGGTTTTGATAATCCTAAATCAGTAATACCATTAAAAGTAATTATTCTATCACTATTATAATGCTGACTAGTTAACTTATGTCAGAAAATAAAATTAGGAAGTCAAAATTGTTTATTGTAACAGAAAATACCTGCTTCTAGAAAGTGACTTAGGACTAGATTATAAACCCTTGGAAAAAAAAAACATGCTAAAGTTATATTCTTTACAGTAAGACACTGGAACAGGTTTCCCAGAGAAGTTTTGGATGCCCTATCCCTGGAAGTGCTCAAGGCCAGGATGGATGGGGCTATGAGCAACCTGGTCTATCGGAACGTTTCCCTGTCCACAGTAAGGTAGTGAGAATTACATGATTTTTAAGGTCTCTTCCAACTCAAAGCATCCTATATGATTTTGTGATTCCTTGAAAAATTATTTTCAAAAAGTGCATCTGTGTGTTTTTTGGTTTTTTTTTTGTTTGTTTGTTTGTTTTTGTTTTTGTTTTGGTTTTTTAGTATTACTAAGGATGTAATACGATGGGTAGAGAGTTCAGAGCAGGAATGTTCAGTTTGTGTAAATTGGTGGGCTTCTAAAGGCATTTATCAAAATCATGCCACACCTCATACCTGCATTATCTTGCCTTCTCAATATTTCCTTCTGCCCATTATAATACTGCCAAATTCCCTACTTTCTGTTGTGTGATTTTTGGCTTTGACAAGATAGTGACACTCAACATTGTTTAAGAGATCAAAAGTAATTTGATTTACTAATGAGATGTACTGAAGTTCCTGTTATCTAAAAATTACTCTGTGTCCATATGCCTTTGTTTTTATGCCTATCTCTCATTCTGGTTGATCATTCTTTGAAAATTTGAATATGAGTGGCAATTCATAAGCCTGATGTTAGGATGATCAAGGATGAGGAGGTGATAAGCCTATAAATATATGAAATTATACTTTTTGATCTAGGAATAGATTCAGACTTACCACTTAGAAACTTAACAGTTATTATAAGATTTAAAATGCAGATACCTGGAACTCACTCATGCTCCCCTACATGGTCAGTATAGTAAAGAACAATGTCTGACTGTAAGAAAAGAGAAGCTGTGAAAGAGGATGACAAAAGAAAACCAATTTTGTTAGAAATGGATGTGTAGACAGCTATGTAGGGGGTAAAACTGAAACATTGTAGAAAATCATGGTGTAAGATTTTGAAGGATAGAGAGATGTTTTTATTTTAAAGCAAAACTGAGTTCACTTATGCATGTTTTCACAGTCAAATGCACAAACTCACAAGCGCCAAAGTGTGTTTATCTGGAGCAGGCAGCCTGGTAAATTTTTAAACTGCTCTAGAATGCAAAAAACCCCATGAAAATCTGGTAATAGAAAGATAAAACAAATAAGTCTGTTTTTGAAGAATAGGAGGAGAGAAAGCTGATCCTATTCAAAATAATAACCAGTTGATACTTTTATATTTAAACTCAGACATTATCAGTATTTCTCTTAAAAAGTAAAAAACCCAAAGAAACTATGAGATTAACATAATTATGATCCTCAAAGAATCCAGACCCAGCTGTATTGCAAGATATACAATTTTTTCAAGCAAAATCAGAAATCTGACCTCATTATCCTGTTCAATGTTATGTGTATGCAGCAGTAAAGTGTATCATTTAAGAAAAAATATTTTCTGGCAAATTGACAAAGAAATTTAGAAGTTGTCTTTGTAATTATCTCAGCCATGGTAAGCAGAAATTACACTACATAGTAGTATGGGAATATGAACACTGTATTAGGCCCTTAAAAATATATATTATAAGGAGTATTATCAATTTCAATGAATGTCTACAAAAAATTGAAAATATTGGATTATCTGTCTCAAAAGATGCAGCCAAAGCTTCCAGACGATCACCTGCTTTGAGTGTCTTCTGCAATTACCACATCAGGGTTCTTGCAAATAGGTGGGGGAAAGAAACTACCTTTGGTTATCATAGTATTCAAAATGTAGAAGCTTACAATTATCAGCTCACAATGCCAATAAATTGTAGTAATCCACTCTTTCCTCATCATGGGAGTTTTCCTGTACTTTGCCTCAGATGATACTCAGTTTTTAGTTAATTTTATTTGAGTGAGGGGTGGTCTTCCTGCTGTGATCCATCACATGTTTTTGACATGGGCTGGGCATGATCAGACTCCTGCTTGCATTTGTAAGATACAATATGTGGTGGTGTTCAAAATTTATTTCATTGAAACAATAAGAAAAATTCATTGTTTTGAACAGGTAGATAGGAGGTTGCAGCTGTGGAGCTGGTCCTTTCCTGTACTTGATAGATGTGATTCGTGGCAAATGTTTGAAAGACTCTGTACTACAACAGCATGCAAACAGCTATTGTGTGGGCAGTAGGATTTTTTCTCACTGTGTGCTGCTTGCAGACTTTACCAAGGGCTCCTGCTGCAAAGATGGACATGCTTTATAATGTATAAGGCTGCATGGTAGCAACTGCCCTGTACCACTTAAGGAAAATCCTTATTAAACAGGCCTTCAGCAAAAAGACCCTCAGAGATAGATACTTTATGTCTAATACTCAGTGCAGATCTGGGACTTCATCTCACATTACACAATGTAATTCTTCTATAGGCAAATGTCTAAGTCGCAATTTACTATATGATAACATGCATGAAATAGAGGCTTTTGAATATGCTCATGCCTATCTTGTGTTGTTGATAGTCTTTTAAAGAACCATAATTATCAGAAAGTATATAGAAAATTGCTTTACTATTCATCTCTCTAACTGATCAACTGTCCTTTTGCTTTTTACATTTACAAGCATCAGGTTCTGAATTATGAGAATACTTGGTAAGTTTTAGCTTTTCTCCAATTAATAAAAAAAATATTATCCTCAGCAGAATGTGTTCTGTGTTATCTGTTTCCTCCTTTCTCTTCTTCCTTTGCCTTTTTTCTATTGGTCCTTTTTAATAAGTACATAATATTAAATGAAACTTGTCTTTCACTGCTTCTGTTCAGTAATTGATAATAGAGGGAAAGATAAAATTTGTAACAGTCACAACATCTTAGAAAACTAGATTCCAGAAGGCTAATCTTACCTCAGTCTATAACCAGTGATCTAAAAGATGCTTCTGCTTGTAATTTTCATGAAGGCAGTGAATGCCTTCTCTGTTGAGTAGAGAAGGTGTCTGCTAAGACCTTTAGAGTATATGACTAAGTGCCTGAAGTTATATGATGTGCATTCATCCTTCATCTGAATCACATGTCAACTAGTATTCAAAAAGTAAAACACCCTTTGCGTAATTTCCAGGTAAGGCTTTCTAGAACAATTTCCTTTGAGACATTCAAAGGAAAGTGGCAGAAACCATCACTCTCAGGACTATTTTTGGAGAAGACACCTGCATCCTGTTTGACTCTCCCCACCTTAATCCAACTTGTCTCAGCAATCTCAATCTCTCCTCCATAGCATTAAGTCACAAACCTGGACAGTCAACACGTACATTCTGTGCAAACCGCATGAAGTTCAACAAAGCCAAGTGCAAGGTTCTGCACCTAGGTCAGGGAAATTACCAATTTCTATACAGTCTGGGAGATGAATCTGAGAACAGCCCTGCAGATAAGGATTGAAGGGTACAAATGGATGAAAAATGGATGTGAGCCAGCACTGTGCTCTTTCAGCCCTTCAAAAGAAGTGTGGCTTGCATGTTGAGGGAGTTTATTCTCCTCTGCTCATGTGAGACCCCATCTGGAATACTGCATCCAGCTCTGGGTTGCTCAGTACAAGAAAGATATGGACTGGTTAAAGGGAATACAGATGAGTTCTATGAAAACAGTCAGAGGGATGGAGCACCATTCCTATGGAGAAAAGCTGAGAGAGTTGGGGTTGTTTAGTCTGCAGAAGAAAAGGTTCTGGGTGGATCTTACTGTGGCCTTCCAATACGTAAAGATGACTTATAAGAAAGACGGAGAAAGGTTATCAACCCAAGCTTGTAGTGATAGGACAAGGGGAAATGGTGTTAAACTGAAAGAGAGTAGATTTAAAGTGGACATAAGGAAGAAATTTTTTGTGATGAGGGTGATGGGGCACTGGAACAAGTTTTGCAAAGACCTGGTTGGATGAGACTTTGAGCAACTTGATCCAATGGAATGTATCCCTCCCACAGAGGTAAGGCTGGGCTAGATGATTTTTAAAGGCCCCTTCCAACCCAAACCATTCTGTGGCTTTCCAAATCTGTGATCACACTGAGCTCAGGTGAGGCCTCAGAGCAAATGCTAAATAGGGAGGATATGAACAGGCCATATCATTTGCTGAGAAACCAGAGAACAGTTTATCAGTATAAATGTGGGAGGAAAGTCTTCTTTTCTTACTTCCTTCAAAGATTTGTATTCAAATATACTTTAAATAAGTTGAGCTTTAAGGGAATCAATTTCCACAGAAAAGTTTGGTACTACTGTGCACAAATTAGATAAACTTTTGCAGTAACAACCTGCAAGCTTTTTGCAAGGAAACTTTCAGAGATAAATCTCTGCTTAGGGTATAGGCATACCGTATGCTGCAGAACCATCTTGGGCTAGCTCTGTCTTATGCTTTCACCTATACTTAGTATCTAAATTGACTAAGAATGAGCCTTTCGGTAACTGTATCTATGTGTTTTATAAGTAGCACGTTTTCTTTCACTGAAACAATTTTGTGAAATATTGATTTTTACCAAATATTTTAATGTTTTTAAGAGGCAATGACTTTTTTTCCTAATAACCATAAAAATATAAATGAAAAAATTATTTCAGCTTTCTCTAAGAAGTTTTTTTGCCTTAGTAGAAAATTCCTTCACAGGAGCTATTGAAATGTAGAGGAATTAAGGGAACTTATGGAATGACACTTGGTATATGTAAAACAGAATAGAGAACGGGATCACGCTACTTACTTATAATACAATTGCTGGTAGATTGCTTATATTCATTTCTTCTTTCTTCAAATGCCTCTATTCTGGCAGAATAATAGAATATTTTTGTAGCTACAACATATTGAAATGATACCAGAATATAATTGTTTTAGAATTGAAAACTTATCCCCTATATAGAATTTTTTATGGATATCAGAATCAGCTGAGAATATTTCATAATTGGACAAGGAGATTCTCAGAGTGAAAAGTTTACCAGAGAGAGACTGCTTCCAAGGTTTGACTGTAGCTGGGATATTTATTTTCAAGGACAACTTAATTATCATGCTATGGAAAATATTGCTATAGATGGTGTGTAAATACATGATCCCTTTGATGTGAAAAAAGAGAAAAAGATTTATTTACACAAATAAGCCATTATAGTAATATTAAAGGGGTGAATGAGATTTTACATAATTGTAAAAAAATTAAATAAGGATTAGGATAAGATAATATTTTATTTCCTTTTCTCTACTTTTTCTAGTGGTTAAAAGCAGATTGCCCTGGAGTTTTATTATGTATGGATATTTTTTTTTTCAACTTGACACATACCACCTACTTATTTTCACATAGACTAACAGTGTCCAGTGAGGTTTAACACCATTGCTACCATGATTTATTTCCTGCCAGTCCCGTTCTGTATAAATGGCTCTGTTTAAAAACAACAACAACAAAACCAACAAAGCCAGAAAAACACATGCTTATGTTTCAGAAATTACCCATATGAACAATTTCATTGATTTCCTGGATTTAGGACTCTGCAGTTATTACAGGAGTCTATCACCATAGAGTATTTGAAAAAATAGGAAAGAACAATTAATGGAAAAAGGAGATACTGATAAACCTGAAAGGGTGGAAAACATGTGACAGCACCAAATGTGAAAGATTTTTGCATTATCAGCATCTCTATTTAACTAAAGGTAGACTGATATAAATCAAGGCTTAGGAAAGGAAAGAAACAAGAGAAACTATAGGAAGAATTAATAGTCTCTTTGACCTGCAAATAGTAGAGGAATTTATGTTTGAGTACAATTCACTTGGTGTGTTTGTGTATTGAAGTCCTAAACAGGGTAAAAAATATAATCTTACCATTTTTATGGTCTTGGGCGGGGGGGGGTTTACTTTACTTTTGTATTGTAATCTTTGTCTCTATGTATAGAACAGATTCATAGCCCAAAGAAACTAATTATTTTTTGGATGTATACTTAAAAATCTTATTGCAAAATATGAATCCAGCCATTTCCCACAACAGTAGGTTGGTAAAATTTTGTCATTACTATTTATAGATCTGGATAGGTGGCACTTAAGCAACACATAGAGCTTGTATTATGGTTTTCTAACAAATAAATACAGTATTTTTTCTTCACTTTCAGGGACAGATGATAATTCATCTTAGCTTAAACACTGCATACACTGTATCTTCGATATACAGTGGCTGAGTTTATCTTGCAGTTTTCCACTCTGGGTATCTGTTACTGCACAAGTGGTCACTTCTGATTGATTCATGTGTTCCTTCTGAAGAGATTTTCTTCCTGACAGCATTTTCTCCCTGCCTAATGTTCCACTCTGTTGCCTATTAAATGATATATTTTTCTTCAATATATCCTTGCTTAGTTCTCCCTTCCTATTTTTTTTTCCAATAATTTCTACCTGATTCTAATTTTGGATTAGAAATTTATGCATGTTCTAACATTAAAAAAATATTTTCTTTTTTATATTGGCTTGAGCAGTATCTAAAGAACCCTTTATTTATCTAGGAATGGAATGTCAATTCTAAATATCTCTGCTTATGCCAGCAGAAATTTTATCTAATATATTTTGCTTTAAAAGCAAAAATACATGAAATAGCTTCTAAACGGATTAAAATAACTATTAACTATTTTTCCTAAAAAGTTTGATGAATAATTTAAGGATGCCTGGGGGAAGGTCCAATTTGTTTTTTGTAATTTGCTCATGTTTTTCTGACTTTTTGAATCACAAAGTGAATTATTGAATTAAATATGAGCCTCTTCAATGTTACAGGGGTTTTTATGTTTACACCATCCACTAGTGAGATGTGAAATTTGGCTGATAGCCTTAAATGGCTTCCTTGCCTGATATCCTAAAACGTGGCTTTATCATCAAAGTTCAGCAAACATTCTACAAGAGGGAACACACTGTAGATACTTTGATACTTGATAGCATAAAACAAACAAAAGTACTTTCAATGTGCACATCAACTTTCTTTAGAGGGCTTAGAAAAACCTCCCCAGAGAGTCCAAAGCTGGTTAAAATTGTAGGAAGGGGTCTTGTTGCTTGGCACTTTACTTCAGCATCCTGCATTTAGGTCACAGCAGGTGAAAGCAAGTACTGTATCTGTGCAGAGCAATCACTTATACTAGCAGTCTAAATGAAAAGAAATCTGTAACTAGTAAAGCTACTTTGAACAGTTAATGATGTTGCAGCATAAAATTTTGCTGATACACATTTCATTTTGAACCTTTCGTTTTGATATTGCTGGAATTATACCTTTATTAAGCATCCATTATCTAGTATATTTTTTAAGATCTTGACTTTCAAAAGATATTGAGTGTTTCCTCTCTGGAACTTAGGAAAGCTTTTCAATATCTGTCTAAGGATTGCCTATGCCTCTACATAGTGTAAATAATACCACACAGTCTTTCATTTGGAGCTCTGATAATCCACTCTTCAAAGTGGATTGATTCTTACAAGCTTATTTCTCACTACAAGGACAAAATATCCTTAAATAAAGGAAAACATTTTCCCCACACTGTAGTTTTTTTGCCTTGATGAATTGACCAGTGTGCTTATTCAAACTAAGAAAAAGTTCAAAGGGAGAGAGTATTAGATTTAGCTAGTAACTAAAATTAAATTATAAATGGGGACATTTTTATTTAATCTAATTTAGAAAAAAGAAGAAAAATAATTAAGAAAGAAATGCTTAAATTTTCTGATTTTAAAGATTAAAAAATAATATTTTGGGTCATAGAATTAAATATTTCCTGAAAACATCTCTCTTGTAATTTATTATTTACTGTTCCCCTCCAGCAATATTCTGTTCACTTTTTTTCGCCTTCATGCTTTTTAACTAGAAATTTAGTCAAAATAAATCCCTGCTGGGTGTTGGCTTTCTTATTTTTCTTCTTATATTTCAATCTGATTTTCTACAAATTCTAGATTTTAAAGAAAATCTTTTTTTAAGATATTTTAATCTCAGATATCTTCTTCTTTTTTTCCTTCCACTGTGGCTGATTTGCTGAATTCTAAACTTAAGAGAGCACAAGGATGACTCTGTCACACATTTGTGGTCCCACATACATAGATAGAGCATTTGTTCAAAAAGACATGTCTGCTGAGTCAACACTAAGCCTCATAAGAGCACTACCATTTCAACTGAAATACTGTTTCTAAACAGTATTTCCAAAAGGATTCACTTAATCTGAGATTTTTACTTAAATGATATTGTTAATATTTATTTTTAATATTTACAAGTCACACTCAAGGTCTTTCTATGGAATTGGATTTTTTTTTTTAATAGGAATATATGTATGTACCAGATTTAGGACAGTGATAGCTTGTCTTGCTTTGTAACGCTTTTGTCTGTGTGTGTCTGTGTATATATGTTTGTATGCCTACATGAGTTATTGTTTTATAAGTTTTTATAATGTATAGAAGCATAAAAATGACTTTTATTTCTGTCTGATTTATTAAAAAACTTTTTATTTCTTATAATTGAAATCAGATATGCAGATGTTACGTGATTTCATTGTCTCTTTAAAGTTTCATTGATAAAAGAAGCAATATTTAAAAAAAAACCTCAAACCTTTCTAAATTCAACATAGCAATATGGAGCTGTAATAAATGTTGGCGCTCAGTCCAATATGCAACAAAGATGTCTATGTGTATTTCAATAAAATAAAAGCCCTAAAAGTCACAAAATCTTACTGTCAGCAGAATGATAGTACAGCACTGCAATTAGGTTTTCAAACGCTGTTTTCCAGCACCAAGATTCTATGTCTGGCTGAGGGCTCTGCAGTTACAAAAGCAGTAAGTAGCTAATCAGTCTCTTGTGTGCAGGTAGGTGAAAATTTGCTGCTGATAGTTTTTGTGCATTTTGAGTTTAAATTAACTCCAGAAAGATGTCTGTTGGTGGTAGCATAGACTCAGTGCATCTTATTTTAATAAAAAGCTGATTGATTTCTCACTGGAATGATAAATATATCTGGGAAGCACATATGAAGATGCTGCACAACAGAACATATGTATCACTTCCTCAAGCATGTTAAGAAAGTCAACCTGATGAATGACAGCCTCAAGTGTTCACTTTTTCAGTTCCTATTGAAAAACAGTATAATTTTTCCTTTGTAACTATCATATGATTCATAGAGCAAAGTAAGGATTTCAGAAATGCTTATTTCAGAAAACAGAATGTTTCAGTTTCAGAGTGTGTCTAGGAGAAACAAAAGAGACATTTTATTTGGCAAGTTAATTCTTTGTGTATTCTTCTGTGACTCATATCTGTGACCTCTGAAGTGGATAAAAAAAAGAAAAATATTATTTTCCTTCCATTTATTTTGAAGTTTTCAACTTATCTTACCAGTTTGGATGCTGGCTGGGGTGTGTGATACTTGCTAATGACCACATATGTCCATTTGTTATTAAACTTTTCCACAAGTCTTGGCTAACCTTCTGTTAGTCTCTGTGGTATCCACGCAGTATTTCTCACTGGCTTTGACCCAGAACACCCTGAGGAACATGGAATTCCTTCAGAAAAGGCAGTGCATGATTTTAAGTTTGATTTAAACAACAAGATTTCTTTAGATTTCAGTATCTTTCATCTGCACAGTAGAAATTTACCCAGGGTTTTCTCTCCAATTCTTAGCCCTCTCTATTGCTAAGGAACTACCTAAAATTCTGCAGCCTGCCACCTAAACCAGGTGACTGCTCTATTAGTCCCTATATCACATAATTTTAGTTTTACTAATTGAAAAAGTAATAGACAATGCAGAAGATGAATGGTTTCATGGCAGATATCCTCAGAAAGAAAACAATGAATTGGCATTATGTCATACAAGAATGAGATTAGTGCTTTGCCTATTTCATCTACTGTGAGTAGGAAAAATATCCACAAACAGCAAGAGGGCTTCTGTATCAAGGGTATCACAAAATAATTGGCAAAGTATTGAGGAACATTTGTATGTCTTCTGTCTTTGAACCAAAATACCCAAAAGACTTAGGCATATATATTATGGAAATCCAAGATTTTAGTGACTTCTTTTGAGTGCTCATGTCTTAATTTTCCAGTGTTTCTTTGATGTCTCCCAAAAGAAAGGAATCATTAAGGGCATCACTCTTTCAGCAGGGACAAAATTATTCTGTACTATTGGATTTTGTAAATGGTCAGAGGAAAATACCCAATTCAGGTGTCGCTCCGCATATGAAATTTTCCATTTCCTCTTGTGATCAGAGCTTCTTGACTTCTTTATATGACTCATAACCCACTTAATTTAAAAAGTGCTTGCTTTTTTTGAAGCACCTGATGTATTAACTATATAACAATATAGGAAATTCCTTTAAAAAGTGGAATCTCTGCAAAATGAAGTTAAATGAATAAAAGGTCTCTATGAGAAGTGCAACTTGTACAGTGGTTGCTTTGGTATTTTAACTGTTCTTTAATGATAATGACATCAAATAAATTGTAAATCTTTCTATTAATTGTAGCATTATGATCTACCAAGCCCATTAGTTTATGTATCCACTTACGTCTGGAAAGAAAAACAATTTTAGGTCATGATCTCTCTCTGAGTCCTCTAACCTTGTGACCTACATCTGTGATCTCTTAAATTGAATGTATTACTCATTTACTACCAGATCTTTTTAAAGTTCTTCTCCAGCTAACTCTGCAAATAAAAGACTTCTAGCTGTTTTAATTTTCTCTTCTGACAGCAAAAAATATATCTGCATGATTAAAATGCCAGATATCTTTATAACTGCTATCAATTACATTAATTAATCGAAAATAGCAGTAGAATTTGCATGGGTAAAAAGTATTACGCTAAATTTTAGTTAATTCACAGTTGTCTGCAAGATGCCATTTCTCCCACACCCCTCTTATTTTTTACCCTTATGTGTATTCATTGTTAATAAATACCTCCCTAACAAGTATGATGTATAGTTGCTGTTTGTATCAATATGAAGTACGGTCCTTTTGTGGTTCTATTTCTCAAGTTGAGAAGAAAAGGAAATTTCTCTCATAAAACACAAAGGCCTTATTAAGAGCCTAAATTATATAACAGCAAGCAGTCTGTATGACAATTATATATTTTTTAATTAACTGAGACTATAGGCTGTGGGTTTATAGTGTAATATATTTTTTCTGTCAGAACTTTCCCTAAAATTAGTTTCTCCTCTGTTCATAGCTTCTGAGTGGAAGTTCAGGTCTTATATTAAATGTGCTACTCTCAAAGTGAGCTCTGTCTGTGCAAGGTACAGAAGCAACATATAATGGTTTCACAACTTGGCAGCCTGACGTGACGTTGTATTGAAAAGCAGGTCTCAGTGATGATAAGACAAAATGTTTCAGACTTAGTATTTGGCTGAGGTTTTAAGGCTATCTTTTAAACTTTCTGTTGTGGGCAGGTAGCTGCATTTATTTTAGTGAAGCAGCTTCCCCCAACAGAACAGTGCTGTGAACTCATCAATGTTAGGCAAATTTTATGTGCATTGCTGGAAAGCATGGTATGGATTTATTCAGTACAGATTCAAAAAACATCCCTGTAGGAACAGTGACTTTGCTTAAGATGGGACCTAAGGATATTTTACATGAGTTCTGAGAATGCAGGTTTATATGTACTTGTATGATTTTTATAACCACAACTGTCCTCTGGATCTAGAACTCAGTTGTTTTGGTACCTTTGGCCACTTATCACAGACCTCAGCCAAATGATCTTTTGGTCTGCAGCCTGGAGGTCTCCAGGAGCCCCTGGGATCTTCCTGTGTTTGTCATTTTCTCTATACATGGAAGGATAGGCACAAATTTTGCAAGGACTTTTGAACTCTTTACTATAAAATAAATCTTCAGATTTGTTGAATTCTGTAGCATAAAACTTGAAAATTTCTGTATAAATTATGGTGGTGATATAATTTTGTAGAAACGGAACCAAACCTTTTGTTTTATTTATTTATTTTTTCATTTCATTTTTTTTCCTGATTAAATTTTTGGTTTGGTTTGCCACGGGTATGTTTTTATTTAATGATACATGCATATATACATGTGCTGATAGATAGCTAGCTATTTCAGGTGTACTGTAATAGGCAGTTTAAGAGGAACACAGTGATTTTTTAAATTTCTCAATTAAAAATCCATGTCTTTATAAGAATCCTCAAATAAATATCGACATACTTCTTTTATTTTCTTGCCTCACATTGTAGGAAAACTCCAAAGAAATACTTCAGAAAAGGGACCCTGAAGGAAAAAAAAACAAAACCAATCTATTTCTCCAAAGCATTCTGTAGCTAGAAGTGGAGTTTTTCTCATCTTTGATGCCTCTACAATTCACAGGATAGCTGTTTGTTGCAGATCAAAGCCGTAAATTGACAAGGATCAGAAAGAAAACCTAGGACTCTAGCAGGGCTTCTTTCTTTTTGTTTCCATACCTCTGCTGCAATAGGTTACAATAAACATCTCTCCTCCTTTTTTCTTACAGAGGAGTGTGCATGATGGTGCTGTACTTTCCTTGTTTACCTGTACTTAGGACAGAAATCAGAAGCTTTCTGACAGTACTGAAGAAGAGAAATGCTATAAGCACCTCACCACTTAGACAGTTTTAATTTTTAAAGAAAGTTGATACTTTTAAAGGAAATTTTTGGGTAGATAGGAATTTCTTGCATTTTAAATATATTACATGTCTTTTATACTTAAAATTCAAGAAGAAAAAGGTTCAAAAATTGTTACATCTTGTAAAAAAAACAAGCCAGGCATTGGCAGGTAATTGCATTTATACAATACTTTATGATAATTGTATTTACCTTAAAGAAATAATCTGTCGTTTGGAACATACAGTCTCTTTAGCAGATTTGGAATACTAAGGAGACATTTTTTGTAGGTCTGAATATATATCTCAAAGAAACAAAATAAATATCAGAGAGATTTAAAGGGGGATAAAGTCAGGATCCCCAGCTGTTTATATTGACTTATTGTCTGAGTAGATTACAGTGCCCATTCAGTCAAGCAGGACTGCATTATATTTTGCTTTTAGGAAAGTGTTCCAAATAATCATAAGTAGTTTTATGCTTCTTTTCTTCTTTTCTTGCCTTAATTATGGTTAAGTAGAACTATGCGTTACCTTCTCAACTTTTAGCTAGTATTTAAAAAAATAATTTAGACTTCCTTTTTTATAAATAATTTTAAAATATTTTAAATTTAAAAATAATAAAATAATACAGAAAGTAGTTGCAAAACAATCTATGGCCATCAAACAATATTCTGGGCATCTTTTGAAAATAAGTCAGTAAAGAAATCAGTTCCACTGTCTGGGTCACTGTTTTGGTACACAGGGTATTCTTTTCTATTTTTAAACAACGAAGGCATAACTTTGTTCATGTGTGTACAATTCCGTAATGTGAGTGATCTGCCAAATACAATTTTAGTGAAATTAATTTTCTATCAAATTTTATGTTCTGTATTTTTGAATCCATGAAAAAAGATGAAGAAGGTCTTTGGGGGGAAGTCTTCTCTTGTCTACCAAGAAATGCTCCTGTCTTCTGTGAAAACACATAAGTGGTCTGCATTACTGAAAATCTGTCCAGTTTTTATTAAATTTAACTCTGAAAATCTGATTTTAGCTACATTGTAAAATACCTGCTTTTGTAGCTGGTGAATTTTTATTTGGTTTTGGTTTTACTGCTAAAATGTTTTATGAGAGAGGCTTGTAATAAATAGCAAAGAACAGCAAAATATTGTGCTTTTATTTTACAATTGGTACTTTTAATTAACTTCAGTTAAGCAACCTTGATATGACACAGAACCACACACTCAAATGATTTCTGGTAATATTTCCAACAGAAAAAGAAAACTCTAAAAACATCAGCATTCTGCTTTGGGTTTTTTTCTTCTTACAAAGATTAGGGACATCAACTACACATTTTAGAAAAGAGTTTTGTTTGATATCTGTGTTGTCACAGGCAATATCTGGGCTAACTGAACCCATTATCAATATCCTGAATGGGACCAAAGAACAGTATTTGAAATTAATAAGTTCAGAGCTATTATAAACTGGAAGGAAAAGTTAATTCAGTGTCAACTAAGGGTGGTTATTCAATGATTAATCTGTAAAGAAGAAAGCATTATTCTTAATCTTGTGTTTGACTCATTTCACAGCAGTGCAGCTAATATGTGACTTTGTAAATGTGAGAATTTTTGACAAGGATTATCAGTCTATTTCTCGGAAGACTGTAAATATAATTTTGTCTTTATTGAAGTTAACTTCAAAAATCATGGTGGAATTTATTAGGATGACTGTTTCATATGCAGCACTTAAGGGATTCAGAGACATTAAAGTTGTTACAGGAAGTGGATGACATACTTCCTGGAAAATGCATTGGAGTCAAACATCTTTTGAACTTCTACAACCAAATGAGCAGCCATTTACAGACTCCTCTTGACACATAACTTAAAAGTCCTGACATAAGCTTTGTTCATCACTGAGATAACAATGAAAGAACAATGAAATAAAAATTAGCTGGTTTCCTTTCTTAGGCTAAGGAATAGTAGTCTGATGGGAGAAATGGCTGTCACTGCTGCTAGCAAAAGGAATTCAGGTTAAAATGCATTTATGCTCCCTATTCCATCTCTAGAAAAGGAACCAAGGATTCAAAGCAGCTCACCACTGCTGCTAATGATCAGCTACACAGAAAATTACTTTGACTTTAATAGATATTGTTGCCAGAATACCCATCATGTCCACTAATCGCATGGGCTATAGCTGAGAAGAAAGAACAAAAAAGTACAATTTCAGATATGGCACCTTAGTAATTATTTTACATACTTGTCTCTCTTGTACCAGGTACCTGTTTTCATTTGGAAACAACTTCACTATATAGCATATAGATGGGTATGTTGATTATGCTCTGATGTATTTTTAATATGAGCATAATTCTTGACAGATTACTTATCAGTTCTTATGTCCTGTGTAATTTTCACTATGCCTTTTATATTTTCATCCTAACCTATCTTTGTGTCTTTAGTTCTTAAATTTTACCTACTGAAAAATCAGCTTGGAATTTTCCAAGATTTTTTTTTCTTCCTTCGTGAAATGCTTTGTAGAAGAATATTCTTACAAATGATTAAAAATATATATATTTCTTTCTACTGTGCAGTACCATGTCAATACAACAGCTTTGTAGCTCTTAGATCAAGGATCTCTGTATACTGTCCCACCAAGTCTTACACAATTTTTTTTTCCTAAGATACAAAAATAGTCAGTGCAGTTCTGCCAAGGTTATTATAGTCCTTGCTGAGAATATAATGGTTGTCTGGACTGTTCAATACACCTGACTGTCTGAATACTCTCAAATCATAGCATTAATCTGTTTATTTGCTCTGGTTATAGTGCAGAAAAAGTCCTTCACTTTTAATGAATTTACTTATTAAAATAATTCAATACTTGAATGTTGTTCATGAAAGTTACATTTTTTTCATCTTTCCTCCTGAATCTTTAAATCACTGTTTTCTTTCATAACTGCCAACAACCATCAGTTAATCACAAACAGACCAGCAATGATGAATTAAGCATGAAGCTTCTTTCTTTGCCTCTGGCCATCCCTCAAGTATCAACCTTTTGAGGACTTGCAGCTTCACATCCTCATGTCTCTTGATTTGAATCTTGGAACTGTATGCTTTCAGTCAGTTTGCATAAGTCATGTATTTCAATTTGGGACCCTCAGCATGGCAACAAAACTTATTTTTAAACTGGCATAGCTTAATGAAATTATTTTCTTCAGAGAGCTCACCAATATTTCACATTGAGCTGAAAAACTTCTACTTTTTTAAGACCTTCCCTGGTGCATTAAAGTTTGTCTACAAGAAAGACTATTAATTTGATTAGTTACAACCTCATTTAGAGATTGACTAACTTAATGACAAAGTCTCTGTTTTGGTTCTTGATATATAAAAACTTGAATTTAAGGTACCACTTGCAGACTTTTTGCCTGTTGTTATTTTTCTGAAGTGAGTGAAAATATGACTGTTTAGTTCTAATTAAAATGCTATTGCTTCTTGAATATTTATTTCAAAAGTACTTAAGTGGTGTACACTAGGTGTGCTCTTTGCCTTGACAAGTTTTTTCTGAAGTACCTTCTGTAGTTAGGTTTAGGGACTTCATAATTACTTTGATCTTTGGCAAATATGAATATAAACTAAATAAAAAATGAAAAATTCATATTAATCAAAAATGTGGCATATTATCTTTTTTTTTTTAACTGGCCTTATTTTAGTTCCAGCACTTCTTTTCCCTCACATTTAAATTGGGACAGAAAAATAATGCAGAGTAAAAAGCTATGAAGCACTGGTTTTTTTTCTCATATTTCTAGGGTTGTCTCTGGATTGAATATAGCAAGGATACTGATGGTAATTATGGGATACATGGCATTCACCTGCCTTTTTTTTTTTTTTTTAATTTAGGTGAATTTGCTATATTCACCTAAATTGAAGCACAGTACCTTGGATTTTTTCCCAGTTAGGTAAAAAAGAAAAATATAAAGTGAGTATACAGTTTTCAAATATTAAATAACTTTGCAAGATGTGGGAAAAGTTTATTATATAGTATTGTGCATGGAGTCTAATTGCCTAAGAGCAGAAAGGAATACATGCATCTACACTTATGAACAGTATAACATGACTTTCATCTCAACTCTACATACTTGCCTTATTTTTAACCTGTCATTAAGAAATCAGATGAAAAAGTTAGCAAATTTGCTTAAAGGAAAGGTAAAAACAAAGAAAACTTCACATCAAAGAATGAATTTTTCAATAGTCTTTACAGAGTACTATGTGATGACAAAATAATAATAGGATGTTTCTTTTCTGCCAAGATATGTTAATCATAGTCCACTCTAATCACACTAATGAGGCGCTCCTCTCAGCTGGAATGAAATTATCCTTTTGCATTAAAAAATACTTACTCTGTTGTACATTAAAAAATCATTTATATGGTTATTTGGAGTACTGTATCCATATTAAGTTGCCTCAGGACCATAGCATGTTATAGTGAGGGTATAAACATTACACAGTCTACTTTCTACAAGGTTTATGTAAAAAAAACTTGTTACTTTTTTTAATTGTTATTTCTGTCATGTATAAACAAAAAGACAAAGGAAGTCATGCAGATTTGCAGATTTTGTGGTGGTGGATTTGATGTGTACATAAGTATAAATCTCTTCATGATCCTTCAGGTGATTAAAAAAAAAAAACCAAAATCAAACCACTGGACAAATTGAAGAAAAAACCCAAAGATCTGCCCCTGAGTATTTCAGTAAAATAATTGTAATAGATGTTTCATACAGATATACAATGGATCAATGGAAGTTACTTCATCACTTATCAACCCTTTGGAGAGATTTCCTTCAGTTACTTCTATTAATTTTTTTTTACTTTTGATGTCCCAAACAAATGAGTAGCAACTCAAGAGTAAAATACAGCCTGATGTAAGGATCTAGAGATGTGTTTACAGAGAAACAGGATTCTATTATGTATTTTTACTTTTGATTGCATCCTTATATAAGGACCTTTAAGAAGTGTGAATTAAGTTTTCAGAAAGCTTTTGTGGCTTAGAAATATTTTTGAAAAGCTTCCAAAGTTCAGAAGCCTGTGAGCAAAAGCTGGGTCATTGCATGAGTTGTTGATTTAATGTTATAATTACATTCTATGTTTTGAAAATAAAAATTCTATGTAATTGGGAAAGTTGTCTGGAGATATTTTGAGTTACTGTTGATGCTTGCCATTGTGCTTGTTAACTAACATAATTTTTGAGACATTCCATCTGAAAATGTTGAAGAGTTATAAATGTATGTCGTCTTTCTATTTGAAAATATGATATGAGATGTAAGTATTATTTTTCTTCTCTTATTATACTTTTAACACCTCTGAGACTTGATTTCAAGTTTTGCCCTTTGTTATGATAATATACTTTTAATTCTTCCTCATTGCCTGTGAGGAGGAAAACCACATATAAATGTCGTATTTAGTAATAGAAGAAAAACTAATCCAAATTGCACTTCAGTGATGCATTGTTCATTCTTTTACAAGATTTAAAAATATGTCAAAGAACATAAAATAAGTACAATCTCAAAAAACCAGTCTAAATATTAACTTAATCCTGCACTTCTGTACCAGTCTTATATCATCTAGGATCATAAAAGTGCTGAAAGATAATAATATCAAGAACAAATTCTGATGTGCACCATCTTTTATTCTACTTTCATGAAATAACTGGAAAATATGGAAAAATGTGGAAATAAAAAGGAAAAAAACCTGTACAACTTTGAGATAGAACTCAGCAGACCAAAAAACCCGTAAAACCTTTTTCTCTGGCAGTTGTCAAGTATCTTATATTAAATATATTTATTATGATTATGGGATCTTTTATTTAGGAGTTCGAAGTGACTTGCCCAGTCTTGATAGGAGTTTTGCCATTTATTTCAGTGAAAGGTGGCTTCAGCTCTAGATCTGTTTTGGACCTTGGTCCTAGAGGACTTCAAGCCTATTGGTGAAGGACAGATAAGGTTTACCAAATCATATTCTTTTGGTACTCCAGAGAAAAAAATGGTACTGTTTGTAGTTTGTTTTGACACATGTTGTTTCAATGTGATGAATTTCTTTCCTTAAATAGTCAACTGAAGTACACTGTACCAATTCTGAGAGTATTAAGAACTATATTATAATGTTTTTTTGGGCAGGGTGAGTAATGTGTATCATAGGAGAGCTAGTAAATGCACAAACTATAAGTGTCAGCTATTTTAAAAGTGTTTCTCCTCTGTTATGTAAGAGGAAGTTATAGTTTGCTGTGAGAATCGCACTTATATGTAACAAATTCTCAATATTCCAATGAAGATGTTTTGGTTAAAAGACAGGAAGAACAAATAATGCAGATCTGTATTTCACTAACCCTCTCCAGCACCAACACTAAAAACATCATTCTCTTACTCTCCTTGCTCCTCTTTTCACCACCCTTATCCACTGCCATCCACCCTCCCACCTCCTCCCAAAATACTTTTAATTTTCTCCTAGTGTGCTTATGGAAGCTTCAATTTTACTCTTATTTCTGATTGGAAAATTTCATTTGTAAAATGTATTTTAGGGAACACTGTCCATAGAGCATGGATCCATTTAATTTTCAGTATCAGATGGTGAGGCTGGTTTGAGTTTAGTCTGTCTTCTCTGCATTTGCTCTTTTCAATATTACTGCAGACAACACTTGCTCTCCCAGTCTTTGCAATAAAACATCTAGGCTTTCAATAATAATAAGTGATACTCAAGAATATATTTATCAGTTCAATTCCACGTTGTAAATGCTTTCCACATGCAACTGTTCAGCTGATTTAGAATGAAATGTTCCCCATTTGCAAATATTTTTTAAAAATAGAAAATTCTAAACCACTAATTGGGTATTAACTACTATCTCATTTTAGTACTGTTTAATAAATATCTTTGTAAATAACTCATCCATTGAAAAATTAGTAACTCAGTTACATTGAAAGATATTAGCACACTTCACGTTATATCAGCCCATATTGTATTTTTCTGATGTGATGGCATAAAGCTTGAAATTACCTTATCCAAGTGGATTTTTTGCCTCTGAATTTTTTTTCAAAATTATCTTCATACTCACTTACATGTAAAAAACCTCAGAACATAAAGCCAAATAAAATATTTCCATACAATGTTAGGTGTAAAAAGTGAGCAAGTTAATTTTCTTGCAGTGGAAAATTAGAAATATTTGTATTTGCAATTTCATTTCCTGTCCTGCCTTCCTTTCTTCCCTCCTAAAGTAAATTATTTTTTTCTTTTTTCTTCTCTGACAGTACTAAACACACACACATATTTAAATATAAATTAGAAAAAAAAAATACATTAATATGATTACTTATTTTGATTTTTTTCCAAAATACTACCTTTGGCAAGAGTATATTCTTTGGCTTCTAATGTGAAAAAAAGATATTAAACTAGAGGTTGCTAGGCAAAGATGAAACACCAAGCTTATGAATCAGAAGGATATTCCCAATAATTTCCAAAGAAATAGGAATTTTATCCAGTTCCACACAATTTTTGTGAGGTTTTTCTGTGTCTTTTATGTTTTGATAAATGCAGCATAGTTGCCTATCTGGACTATATTTAGAATATCTCTATAAAAAATTATATCTAGATAATATTTTTCACTTTAAATGTAGTGGAAATTATGTATGACTTTGTTTTCTTGATTCATCCCATCTGTTTCACGAATTGTGAGTGCAGCAGTGATTTGAAATAAACACCGTGAAGTGGCATGAGCAGGAATCATCTGTATGCATTGTTAGTCAAGTGGCAGAGAACCCTGAATTTCTGCAATGAGCAGCTTTATGTACTTCCTCCTCTTTGAATTTATTTTCACAGGTTCTCTTGAGAGTAATCATTTCATAAAGTAACTTTCCCACCCTTGAATCCTAGTAGGGGGCAAAATGGCTGCTAATTATTATAATTGCATGTTTCAATCCATTCTGGAGCACCAGGAATTAATCTTATATGAATTGTGATCTGCAGACAGGTCCCCTAGCTTGTTAATTTGCTGTTAAACTAAATCAGTATTTTGTTTTACTCTTGATGCTTGAATAGATTCATTCCATTCTTGGCCTCAATTAGAGTTTGTTTGAACTGTGTCCTACTAATCTGTCAGATTGAAAAATCAATTGTATAATTCCATTACGCAGTGATAGTAGTTGAAAAGGTATTTACCTATTATGATTTATATAAGAATAGCCATTAATTTAATGCAGATACAGTTTTAACAGAACATGATTAATTGCAAAACAAGTTGTATCTCCTCTAGAGACTGAATTCATCAATACAAACATGAAAATTCTGATGACATTCAAAGAATATATGAATTCAAATGTGCGAGAAAACTTTTTAAAACTGAGAATTCTTACCTGGTATAGAAGTAATACTACCTTAAAATGTCTATAATCAAACAGTAATTCTTGTGCTTTGAGCACCAGGATCAATACTTAGGTACTGTCAGATGTACAGTAGAATTAAAAAGATTTCAAGAATATCAAAGGCTGTTAAACTAATGAATATGTTGTCTGAAAATGATCCTCCCAAGAATATGAATTTGTTAGCTGCTTTGATATTGATGGAGATGTACATTCTGTGTACATTATATGCTTCTGATTTAAGTGTTGGAATTAACATAATAAACTTAAGTAGAAAAAAACCTCAAATTTTCTCCCTAAATTTGTAAACCAGTGATCCAATTTTTCAGTGCATTGTCAAACATCCTAAAACACCATGCTAGACAAATGAGTGGATTCAATTATCATCTATTTTTTTTTTAATTGCTTCATGTTCAGAATACCAGATATTTTCAAATAGCAGTCCCTCAGTTTGGAATAAGCTTCCTTAGTCAGTAAATTTATTTTCTTAATCCAAACATTTCTAATTGTAAATTGTAGGTGGCATGCAGGTTCTGAACCTGGTTCAGTGCAACTCTGAATACAAAGGCAGCTTAGGGGATGAAAGGATGGAGAGTACTCCCACTGAGAAGGATATAAAATTGAACATGACCTGACAATGTGCACTCACAGCCCAGAAAGCCAGCTGTATGCCGGGCTGCATCCAAAGAAGCATGATCAGGTTGAGGGAGGGGATTCTGCCCCTCTACTCTGGTCTTGTGAGACCCCATCTCTACACTACATCCAACCCTGGGGTTGGAGCACTACATCCAACCCTGGGGTCCCCAGTACAGGAAAGACACGGGTTTGTGGGAGCAGGTCCAAAAGAGGGTCATGAGGATGATGAGAGGGATGAAGCACATCTGCCTTGAACATCTGCTGATGTTCACCCTGGAGAAGAGAAGGCTTGGGATGACCTTATTGCAGCCTTTCAGTACTTAAAGGAGGTTAGGAAAAAGAGCCTGTAACGACAAGAAAAAGGATAATGGTTTTAAACTAATAGAGCGTAGATTAAGACTAGATATAAAGAAGAAATTTTTTATCGAGAGGGTGATGAAACACTGGCACAGGTTTCCCAGAGAGGTGGTAGATGTACCATCCCTGGAAACATTCAAAGTCAGGTTGGACAGTATTGCTGGCCAGGGGACTATGTACAAATCACAAATGGGACTGGACTGCTGAGGAATGCTTCTCGAGCTGTTTATTTTCCAGCATCAGTCTCATTGCATGGTTATGACAATGGGAAGACGCCAGCAGCTCACATCCCAGGCAGCAGACAAAGAGCTTAATGTTACAACTTACTTTAAAAGCTTTTTAACAAATCACACAAAGCAAAGTAGTGACAGTAGACACAAAGCAACTACTATTGACAGTAGTTCTATCCAGCCACTATAAGCACATGTACCTTTGGTTAAAATAATGCTCACTTATTTTAAATACAGTACCTGCTTTTAAGCTCCATTATTAAGTTTAGAACTTCCTAATATCTTGCTAGATACACTTTTCTGTAACTTAGGCAGTTATTCTAGCCGAGTGTTAATACACTGACCATTGTTCTATTTGTGCTTACTTTCTACTTCTTGTATAATTTTTCTGCTGACAAATCTTATGTCTACTGCTTAGCTCTAACCGTAGTCCTGCTGTCTCTGAGACCTGCCTTTTGCAACTTGTTCAAAACCCTGATAAGGATTCCCACAATTACCCCCTTGGTTCAACTAAAAAGAAACCTTTGTAACTTTGTAGTTTGTTAACTATCTCACATTTCACAGCTTTACTATAATATAGCTGCTTATTAGTTGCTTAAAGCAGAGTAAAGGGCTGGAGAACATCCCTTATGAAGACAGGCTGAGAAAGCTGGGGCTGGTCAGCCTGAAGAAGAGAAGTTTGAGTGAAGACCTCTCTTCACTAAAAGACTTATT